>NC_056738.1:553463642-553501142 GCF_019279795.1 Protopterus annectens | reverse complement strand
CATGAGCATTACCTACCAATGTCACGCTCCTGCCTATGCAAAACAGATGCATTTTTCTACATCTACCATGGGGGGAGAGAGACAGAGGGAAAGAAAGAAAGGATGGGAGAAAGATTCAAGCATGTTTGTGTATGATCTGTGGTGGAGAAAGATCTCTCGATATTACAATGGTTGCCTATATATACATTTTGGATTGTCTACAACAACCTCTATGGTGTTTTACAGCTGTTGGCCTTGTAATGTGACATTGGGGCATATGGGTCCTCAATATGGAAATGTACCAAAACCCTCTCTACAATGGATCGTGTTATTACACAATCAACCCAACACCCACACAGGATACTGCTGAAACACACACTCACTTGCCAGTACTGTGTTTCAAACACCTACCTAGCTATGCATTGGTACTGTAGTGTTACGCAGCTATTGCAGGCGCCACGGAGCTTATATGATGGATATCTCACCAAAGGTATTTTTGAAGGTGAGTGACATCAACTGCAGTGCTAAAGGAGGGGAGATGGAAGTGTTGGAAGTGTGAATGACCACAAAATCAGGTGTCAAGAAAGACACACTTTATCACAGTTGCCAAGATTAGAACTCCTACCTAATTCATTTGTTACATTATGTTATTACGGAGTTATCACAAGCACCACAGAGCTTATATATTGAAGAGCTATCCAAATGTATCTTTGAAGTTGAGTGACATCAGCTGCAGTGCTAAAGGAGGGGAGAGGGAAGTGTAAAAAGTGTGAATGACCACAAAATCAGGTGTCATCAAAGACACGCACACTCTCACATATAAACACACCCATTATTATAGTTGCCAAGGACATGATTAGATCTCCTATCTAACTAGTTTGCTACACTACACTATTACACAGTTATTGCAAGTGCCATGGAGCTTATAAGACAGAGACTTGGCCAAAGGGTTATTTCAAGGTGACTGACATCAGCAGGCATGCTAAAGTAGGGCAATGGCAGGTGTAGTGAGTGTGAATGGCCTTAAAATCATTCATTTCCACACACACACATATTATCATAGTTGCCAGGACCATAACTCCCACCAAACTAGTTTGCTACACTACAGTATTATGCATTTATCACAAGTGCCACAAATCTTTTATGCTAAAAAGCTGTCCAAAGGTATCTTTGAAGGTGAGTGACATCAGCTGCAGTGTTAAAGAAGGGGTGAGGGAAGTGTAGGAAGTGTGAGTGACCACAAAATCAGGTGTCAACAAAGACACACACACAAAATCACAGTTGTCAGAACCAGGATTAGAACTCCTACCTAACTAGATTGTTATACTTCAGTATTCTGCAGTTATCACGGGCACCACAGAGCTTATAAGGCTGAGCTTGGCCAAAGGGTTATTTCAAGGTGACTGACATCAGCAGGCATGCTAAAGTAGGGCAATGACAGGTGTAGTGAGTGTGAATGGCCTCAAAATCATTCATCTCTGCACACAAACACAAATTATCACAGCTGCTAGAACCAAGATTAGAACTCCTATCTAACTAGTTTGCTACACTACAGTATTAAACAGTTATTATGAGTGACATGGAGCTTATAGGCCTGAGGTTTGGCCAAAGGGTTATTTCAAGGTGACTGATATAAGCAGGCATGCTAATGTAGGCCAATGGCAGGTGTAGTGGTGTGAATGGCCTCAAATCCATTCATTTCTGCACACACACACACACACACACACACACACACACACACACACACACACACACACACACACACACACACACACACGCACACACACACACACACATACCAGGGTTCAATGATTATATTTCTATATTGCCATTACTAAAGCTAAGGGCTTCTAAATTATGAAAGGTGTAATTTCCACATATGACAGTAGATGGTACTAGTCCCTCATTTAAAGTATGTATGTATGTATATGTTTGTAAGTACTTCTTAACATAAATATTTTAATCATTCATACATCTTTTTAACATATATAAATTATTATTTATTGATATTAAAGATTTTAGGGTTTTTATAATATATTTTATGTAGATTGATAATATAATCACTTGTAAAAATCTTGTTTTAATTTACTAATATATATATATATATTAATATTCATGAGCCCAATGAGAACATTTGATTACTACATTTTGAATTGTATTTAGGAATTTCATTGGTTTGTGTAATTTAAGAAGCGTTTGTGTTAATGGATTATCTGATGAAGTCCAAGTAGTGTGGACGAAAATGCAAGCTGTGTGGATAAGTGCGTTTATGGTGTTTCTGTGTTACAGAATAAAGCTGAGTTTTCCAAAAAACAGCTTGTTGTTCACTCCATTAGCCCATAGCACTCTTTTTTGTTTTATATGTATGAGTATTCCTATCCAATGTGTGTGTAAATCATGAATGGTGTACAATTTGGTGTGTGTGCACAGACATCTGCAAATGACAGATATGTATAGTCCACTGTGTTGTCAGATATGGGCTTCATTTCTCTAAGTGTAGGAGCATGCCCAGTATGACCTTCTGTATTGAGTGTGTGAATCCATTCCAGGTAGGGTTGTACTCCAGTCCAGGGTTTGGTGTTCTACATATACAGCTAGCAACCTGTTTCTGCAGGATATCTGTAGATATGTTGACAATATGGAGTCACAATGGGCGACAGATAGGGGGATACTGTAACTATTTCTGTCTGTGCTGCTTGTGTTGCATGGTTGGTGTTAGCAGAGATATTCAGACATATGTACTGTTTTACACTGCGATGTATTATGTCATCAACTACTGACAGATATAATTATTTGCTCACAGTTATTTACTGGGAAATACAAGATGAATGAAGCTGAGTCCAGGATTGTGGTCCACAACCTACACTTTCTTGCACACTCCTGCCATTCTGGAGGGGTAGCTACAGACACTTGCTGATGGTTCTGAGTAAATGGTCCAGCACCTTGGTACTATGGTGTCTGAGGATCCCCTTCTTGTACATATATCAACTTAACATAATGGCTATATCCTGCTGTAGCCATAACTCTCAGCTGTACAGATTCATCTAGGTTACCCAGAGGCAGGGCTCATATATCTGGTCAGTTCCCCTTCACATTGTGGTTTACAAGCAGGATTGTAGCCACCCATTACTGGGTTTGCAGGCAGGGGTAGTATGGGCACACATCAGAGTTTCAGACGTCATACACTCCATGATGTCCATGCGTCTACATCCCCCCACTCTGTTATTCTATCCTATTCCTAACATTCGTTGAGCAATATCTGAAAAGTATCCCTATAGTTGACCCTTCATCCCAGCAGTATTTATGGATTGGTCCACAGTTCATGCAGTAGGACATGGGGGGCATGCTATTGGGATTTGTCATCATGGCCTTGCATTTGTGTTCTGTAGACTGTGTTAGATTGTTAGCTGTGCTCTCATGATATATCATGCATTGGCAGTAAAGGTGAGGCACAAGCCTTTGACAGGGGACTGTAGGCCATTTGCTAGTTATGCAGGACATCTGTAGCAGGCCACTGTATTCTGTCACTCCTACATTCCCAGGCCGTGAGCCAGTGGATTCTCCTGGGGTGACAGGGTAAGTGTGGAAGGTGTTAAAGCAAAGGTTCCTGCCCATATTGATCCATTGGTCTGGATGCAGGCAGGGTGCTTCTTACAGCTAGGTACACACCTGCATAGGACAGCTCTTCAGCATGCTGCATTCTGTGGGTATTCCCATACAGAAGTGGGGTCATACTGTACTCATTCCCAACAGCAAGGATATGACCTGTGATAAACCTGTGGCTGATGGTGGGGTGAGTTGAGTGCATGTGTGATATGGAAGCTGCCTTTTGTGGTCTGCCAGTGATTGGCCAGACTACATCAGTATTCCATAATACACAGACAACTAATGTGCTGCTAACCTGTCTGTACAATTCCAATGTTGTGTGTAGCTGACATTTAAATTTTATCCACTCTGTCTAGGGTATTTCCACCTGTGTACTGTGTGTATGTATGGGCCCACATTCATGGCATATCCATCTTTCAGATGGTGACAGATATTGACATCTGGACAGTGAGTATGAATGACTGCTGGCATGGGTATTGCTGAGAAGCATTGTGTTTGGCACTGCAGTTGTCGGAACATGGCCCTGTCAACCACAGTATTTCCCTTAGGCCATCAAGCCACAACCCTCTATGCCTACATGCCAGACATTATTGAACACACAACAACCTAACACACAGACCCCTGCATATTGTACACATGCAACAATCTATCCTGCAGATTGGGCCAGCTCAGGTAATTTGTGCTCCACTGATACTGCTCCTCACAATTACATGTTACTACATTTCTACATAGGATTGTGGGGGGGCATACCTGAATACTTTAAACTGTGCTATGACTATACTGGTATGTCAGGTACACTGTTGGATTCCACATCATTTTGTATTCTGACCTATCATGCAGACTGGAGGCATATCAGTGGAGTACAGATCTTAGGTTTTATTGACCTACATTTCAGTTTCAGACTTCTTACCCTTCAGAACTAACATACAACTACCAAACCTGTTGCAGTCTGTCTGTGTAGGTCTGGAGGGGGCCTGTTCACCATTGCCATCAATTGGAGGCCTTAGCCCAGCCTTTCTTTATGGTCATCTACAATTGTCCTGCTGGCTGAGGCTGGTGGTGGGTATGTGAGCTTCACTGACATGCATTTGTGTGTCCTATGGACACACATTTGGGCCACCACATGTACTGCAGTGGGATTTGTCACCTTTTCCAGTACTGCCTAGTGTGTTGACACCAATATTTGTTATGGATTTCATTCTGCCCATATATCTGCTGTCATTCCATTCAGCCACCCGATTCCCTTGCATGCTTACATCCATACCATAGATATAACTATCAGAACATACTACTCCATTCAGTAATTGATAGGAAGAGTGACTTACCTTGTGGCTGGGCCAGTACTGAGGATGGTGCTGGAGGGCTGACTATGTCGGATGCACATAGTACACTCCCTATACATGGTAAAGCACAGGTAGTGTCATGTTTGGCATCTCTTCTACTGTGTGTGCGAGTCAGAGAGAGGTGTCAATCCCTGGTTCCCTACCGTGTCAGTATATGTGCTATGCATTGCCGCTTTGCCAAGGTCTGGGCATACTGGGCATGCCTCCTTCTGTCTACATGGGTAGGACCAGGTGGTTCCTCCTCCAAGTCCCTCTGTGGCTGTGATGGCCTTGGCAATGGTGGAGGGCTTTGTGGTCTTGCCCTGTGCTGTTCCTGCTGCAGCTGTTTCTACAGGATCATATTGTGTAGCATGGCAAATACTATGAACATTTGTGCACATGTAGCTGGAGAGTACTGCAAGGCTCCACTGGATATGTCCAGGCAGCAGAACCATGACTTGCACATCCCAAACGCATGCTCTATTATGATTCTGTTTTTTGCGCATGCCTCATTATGGAGTTCTTGTTCAGGTGTGTGTGCATTTCTGAGGGGTGTCATCAGCCACAGCTCCAGTGCATACCTAGCATCCTCCACTAGGTGGCCATATGGTATGTCCCCATTGGCAAATGACTGGTACAGCTGTGTCATATGCCAGATTTGGGAGTCGTAATAGCTTCCAGGGCTGCCAGCACACACATTCAAGATAATGCCCTGGGCATCACACATAACCTGGCAGTTGATGGAGGGGAAGCCCTTCTGGTTTATGTAGACCCTACCCCGCTCACTGAGTAGTGCTTTGATGTGTATGTCCATGCAGTCTATAGCACCCACTACCTCAGGGTTTTCTGCTATTTGCTGGAAGAGACCCATACTGCTGGTCAATGCCTCACAGGTGATGAGGAAATATATGTGCTCACTGGCATGTGCTGACATGGCATCCAGGAACTGGTGGAGTACACTGGATGCTGATGCCTGTGAGATCCTCATGATATCCCCAGTTGCCCTTTGGAAGTTACCCATGGCTAGTATTCTTAAGCCTACACACACCTTGGTATCCACTGGAATGGGTTACCCTCTGTTGGTTCTGTGTGTGAGGCGGGGCCGGCACAGCTCAATAATTTGCTGTAGAATGGCCCTGTCCACCCTATAGCTCTCCACTATCTCCAGCTCATGTAGGCCCTGGTAGGTTACCCTGGGTCTGTACACTCTTCTCCTCCTCCTCACTGTGGGATGGTCATCAGCATTCACTTCCTCACCACCCTCAGCCTCTTGCACATATTGATGTATAACAGCGACAGCAGCCCCTATGATTTTGTTAGTTTTGTTAGGTAAAATTTCCCCGTCTGGGTACATTGATGGTATAGAGTTTGTGGGAAAAAACAGAGTGAAAGGGGTTTGCATAGTCTATAGTAGTGTGCTCGGTGGGGTGCTGCCTGTGTAATTGGCTGATTTTGATACATTTCACCTGTCAGCAATGCTAGTTCTCCTTGATTGCCTTCTTACTGCTGTTTTCCCTTCCCATTGCCTTCCCGTTTAAGCCCCGAGGCACAGCATGCATACCCAGTCCTCGCATGTGAACTGAGCTGCTATTTCCTGTTTTTCTTTCTTTTTTTTTTTTTTTTTGTTTAAAACCTGTTTAAGCAGGGAAAACAGTGCTCAGCAATGTGAGAAACACCCCTTTCCTTAGATCTGCTTAGCTATGGGCAAACATGGGACGCGAGACTCCAGTAAGTTTACACCATGCATGACACACCCCCTACTGAAGTCATCCTCTTGTCCTGCCTACATGGTTCCCTAGTCCTGCACCTGCACGGTTAGGTGCATGCTGCCAGTAGGTTGAAATCTGTGATTCAGTATAGGTATCTTCATTTGCATGCCCCAGTGTGCAGGTCCATAGTTACAATTCCCAAGCACACCCTTTCCCCTTAGCAACCAGTGCTCCCTTGCCTTGTTTACTTTCTGGCTGCCATTAACTATAATGGCAGAATGCAGATTTCTGTTAAAATGCAGTTTCTCCCTTGTTTTATTTTCAACTCCCCTGTGTTTGCGTGCCGCTGCCCTTAGCTTAAACAGCCGAGATCGTCCAAAAAAAATAAAAGTTTTATTTTTATAAAATTTAAGTTGCTTTTAATGCCAATGGCCTTATATTTGGCCATTGGCTTGTCTGTTCAACATAATACATGCTTTTCACAAGCTGTCCTGTCTCTGTTTTGTCAGATGCAAAAATATATTCTGCTACTAGCCGAATACATTTTTGCACTGACACTGTTCCTATACGGAATCCATTCAGCTTGCTGGATCACAAAATCACCTAATTTGCATGTTTTTCACCAGTAAATGAGGTGATTTGCATACTGAACGGAATTCCATGCAGGAACAGTATAGAGCCACTTGTGCATGCAAAAATGGTACTATCCTGGCTCGCACGGTGGCCATATTGCGTGCAAGTGCAGCTATACTGTCCCTGCATGGAATGTGGCCATTCATGAATCTGGCCCTTTGTCTTTGTATCAGGATAGTTAACAGCAATGAGCCAAAAAGCAGTTTAGCTGTCCAAAGGAAATAAAACCTTCCTATGCTATTCGGTGCAGAGTGAAGAAGTTCAAATGGGATTAGAGGTAATTGGTGGAGATTAGGTGGAGGAACCACAACTAAAGCAGACTAATTGCAGCTCAGGTTTCTTGGGTAGGCAGATGCCTTCTACTACTAACTTTACTATATGTTTGTGAATTGTTTCATAAAAGCGTATTTCCTTCTCTGCTCCTGTACATTTCATGCATTGTTTTAATGAATTTCTATTCACAATCTGCTGTTCTGCTATTAGGTGCATTCAATGTGAAATTAAAGGAAGACTAGGATAACATGGACTATTTACAGAAACTGACATCTTTTATTTTTAAGATTCAAGAGGAAAAGAAAAAAAATTCATCAGATCTAATAAAGTGTTGCAGCAAACCATCTACATATACTAGAAAGGAATTCATACTTCAAAAATAACAAATGGAAATGTTTTATTAAATTCCTTTCAATAAGAAATACACAGAAGCATAAGAAAGTTAGATGTCTATTGAGGAAGACCTCATGGCTAGCCAACGCTAAATATGAAACCAGCTTAGCCTTATACACAGAAAATAATAAAAACTGATTTTTAAATATTAAGCTGTCATACTTGAGGAGATACAGTAAAAAACGTGTAATTAAGAAAGTTAATGTGTCATATGAAATGAGAACAGAATTACCATGCAAATGTTTTTTTCCCCTGAAGTATGAATATAGACACTATGGAATTCCTTCCTGTAATGGCTGATCAGTATTTATGTCCACTATAATTGAGAATTTGGGATAAATTGTATCCCAGGCACTAACAGCATTATATTAGATACAGCATCAGGGCCTGTCGGGTTAAATAGCATTTTTATAAACAAGGATATCAGTTGCACAACAAGTAGCACCATCACCTTTAGTGCAGAAGGCTTTGGGCTATACTCCCACTCCAGGTAGATTGATTGCTGACACTACTGTGTAGAATAATGGGGGTGCTGCACTCCTGAGTGTGTTGTCCATTGGATGAGATGTTAAACCGAGGTATATGATCCAAATGCACCTATCAAAAAGAGTAAGGGATTTTCCCTGATGACCTGGCCAAATTTCACCTAGTAGTATAAATACCACCTTGGATCTCCCCTAAAAAGTGGCTACCAGCCTAGTGGGACTAGCTCAGTCAACAAAGGATAAATAAATAAGTTAATGGTTTGGGGGTTGTCATAGGTTCATAGGTTCATACTAGGCTATCTGCCCTAGGGCATTTATAAGCCTAGCCAGAGTGTGTTTGGCTTTCGCCACCCATTTTAAATTAATTTTGCTATGCCCTTTTTCGAGGTTAGTATACTGTGCCTCTGTCTAACAGTGACACAGAAGTGATATCCGGGGTAAACCTATGATCTCCCATCCACTCATCAAGATTCCTCTTGAAGAGAGTCAATGAGGGACTCTGCCTAACCTGGACTGGGATTTTATTCCAGAGTGAAGGGAGCCTCTGGGTTATGAATCTGTCCCTCCAGCATGTCCTATTTATTTCAGTGCTGAGGTTCAAGTCTCGAGCGTAGCTCGATGGGATTTGGATTTTCTGAGGTGCAGCATGTCCATTAATTCCGGGTTGGACTTTATACGTCAGGCAAAGATCACCTCTGAGCAGGCGGTATGCCACTGAGTAGAGCTGGAGTTTCTTTAACCGGGCAGCATATGGCATCTGTTTGAGCCCTTTGATCCTCTTGGTGAGGTACTTTTGGGGTCTTTCCAGTTGCTACAGGTGTCTGGTAAGGTACATCCCAAAAGGGGCATTGTACTCAATTATGGGCCTAATGAGGGATGAGTAAAGAGGCACGATGACCTCCCCTGATCTAGATGTGAATCCCTTCATGATTAGGTGGGCTATATAAAATGGTTTTCTAACCACTTTGGCCACGTGGTTGTCAAATGAGGGATTGCTATCAACTTGGGTCCCCAGGTCCCTAAGTACTTCTTCTGTACTTAATGGATTACCACCTATGTGGTAATTTGTGGGCACTTTGTTTTTGCCAAAGGGGATGACTATACACTTTTTAGCATTTAGCTTGAGGCCATGGCTCTAGCACCAGTTGTCTGTTTCTATGAGGCCCTTTTGAAGGATGCTTGTGTCAGCTGGAGAGTCGATTATGGTGCCCAGTTTACAGTCATCTGCGAACTTGGTCAGCTACAGTCCTTCCGTGTTGGCCTGTACCTCCAAGAAATATATACCGAACAAGAGAGGTCCCAGGACTGAGCCTTGTGGGATGCCACTTGTAACTGGTTTGGATTCTGACATGGCTCCAGCAATTCTAACCATGTGGGTTCTGTCCTTGAGCCAGTTTGCAACCCATCTAGTGACATAGGGGTTTATATTTAAGCTGGTGAGCTTATCTATGATGCCTAAGTGGGGTATTGTATCAAAGGCTTTTGCGAGGACCAGGTAGGCTGTGTGGACCAACTTCCCCTCGTCAATGGCCTTGGTGACTGTTTCAAAGAAATCAACCAGGTTTAAGAGGCAGGATCTGCCCTTAAAGCCAAACTGGCTAGGATCCAGTGTCTGTAGGTCTCCAATATCTTTATTTATGAGTTCCATGATGATCCTTTCCATAGCTTTGCAGACCAAGCTAGTCAGGCTTATGGGGCGATAGTTTCCGGGATCCGTTGAGGCACCACCTTTGTGGAGAGGGACCACTGTTGCTGTACGCCACTCTTTGGGTACATATCCTGTAGTAAGGCTGAGATTGAACAGTAGTTTTATGTTTGGGTTTAGCTCTTCTTGGAGTTCATGTAGGACACAGCTCGGGACACCGTCTGGTCCCATTGATGCTGTGTTTTTTGCTTTGGAGAGGGCAGCTCTTACCTGAGCATCTGAGATGTCAGGGGGGCAGCACTCTGCTGGGATAGATATTTGCCCTTTTGGTGGGGGGGGGGAGACGTTTGTGCTGAACCTGTCAGCTAGGATGTTGGCAATGTCTGTGGGTTTGGTGTATTTTTTGTCATTTTGGACTAATTCTGAGCATATCTGGGAATTCCCACCCAGGTTCCTAACATAACTAAAGAAAGCCTTGTGATTATCCTTAGTGTCCTGTGCAATTTTTCTCTCGAAGCTGGCCTTAGACGATTTTATGAGTGCCCGTAGTTTTTTGCTAATACTGAAGGATTCCACATCGGTTTTGAGGAGTGTGAAATTTGCTTTAGAGAAGTTTTTCACTGTGGTTTTCAGGGCAGGGGGTGGAGTCGGGATGTGAATATCAAGTGAGATTAGTTTATGGTCTGATCTTACCAGTGAGGGATACACTTCTGGTCTGGAGCATAGAGTCCTCATGTTGGTGATGATCAGGTCCAGAATGTTTTCCCCTCTTGTGGGAGTGGTAACAAGTTGTTCCATAGCATTTGAGTTTATAAATTCTAGGAACCTTTGGGCTAGGGTGTTGGAGCTAGAGTAATGCTCCCAGTCTATGTTTGGGTAGTTGAAGTCGCCCAATATAATGGTGTTATTTTCCAGTGTTCTCAGGAAGGCAGAGGAGGGGTTCCTGGGTTTGGGAGGGTGGTCTGTAGCAGGCTATAAACTGGAAGGCAGTTTTACCCATTGTTAGTTGCACATGGATAGTCTCTGATGCTTCGTGCTGTGCCACCAACCTGGAGGTGTGGGTGTCCTTGACGAATATTGATATTCCCCCTGCTTTTGTGGTTCGGTCCAAGTTTTGGGGCCGAAAAGCATGGTATGAGGTCTAACCTGGTAGTGCTGGGGTGCTCTCGGGAGCCTTGAACCAGGTTTCTGTTACTGCACAGATATCGATGTTCTCCATGCTAAGGAGAGTTTTGAGTGCATGCATCTTGAGGTTTAGACTTCTGGCATTGAGTAGCGTTACTCTTAGTTTCTTATCCCTTGTGATACCTATGGAGGTGGGTTTGTCTTTTGAGCCTTGCCTAAAAAAGGCACTATGGGGGTAGCAAGAGCCTTTGCCAATATCCAAAAGCCCAGGGGTGACAGGTGCAAGCCTTCCCTAGCGAAGCGTCGTGGCTTGTCGAGCATGTCTTCCCAGGCTGACAGGCATTGGATCCCATTTGAATGACACCAATACTTAAGCCAATTGTTGAAATTGATCATCTTGTCTTCATATTGTGGCATCATTCTTGGTGAGGGTAAGATGCTACTCAAGGTCAGGGTCATACCGGCCTGGGCTACATGCTCCGAGAGCTCCTCTATGTCTCTTTTCATGTAGTCCAGGGAGGTACATCTGAGGTCATTCACACCAGCATGGACAATGACTGAGTCATATTTGTACTTGCCTTGGAGTGACCTGAGTGCTTGTGTTATGTGGCGGATCCTAGCGCCCGACAGGCAGCTCACCGTGACCTTCTCCTTGTTCAGCCTGGTGAGCAGGACGTGTGCCTGACGATAGAGTCACCTATTACAAGTGTATCAGGTGTGTTGTTTAGCCTTAAGGGCTGTGACTGTTCGGCACACTGGCTTTGTGAGCTATGTGTTGCACGTGTTTTGTTTTGGGGTAGCGGTTGCTTGGGTGTCTGCTTTGGAGGTCTCTGCTGCTTAGGCAGATTTTTATTTAGAGCCTCCGAGTATGTTTTTGTGTGTTTATGTGTTTGGTTTGCTGTCATGGTAGGTCCATGTGAGACTGGAATTGTAGTGAGTGTGGTTTCCTTCTTGTCCTGACTGGTTTCGCCAGTACTGAGTTGAGAGAGCTTAGCCTCCACTATGGCTATATGGTTGCATCTCTCACATGTGTTGGAATGTATTTGTTGGGAGGAGGAGAGGGTTGTCTGTGTACATGAGGCAGTTGTAACATTGCCTCAAGATTCCCAGATTCACCAGCTGGACCGGAGAGGAGATTGACAAATGACCTTTGGACATGCTAGAATAGTACTGGGAATTCCTTTATAATTGAAAAAAAAGGGCAGGTGGGGAACGAGGTACACAAGGAGAGTTTGTGAGGGTGTAGTGCTTTTAATATTTTAGTGCTGACTTATATAATTGCTTTAGTGAGCAAGTGCCAGGTAACTTAAATGCAATGTGTTACAGGTAACTTAAATGCAAAAAAGTCAAACAGTAACTTTCTTTCAAGTGAAACAAGGAAATAAGTACAGTAAGCAATGCAGATATCACTAGGGATCCACAGACGCTCTGAAAAGCCGCATTTTAGGTGGAATTAGCATTTCAGAGAAATAACAAGCAAACAAACAACAAGCATACAAATAAAGCTAGATTCAGCAGGCCTGGATCTAGTCTATGCTACAGCAAACAAGGTGTACCAATTTCAGTAAGAAACAGTTCAAATATGCAGGCACTATAAGCCTTTAACCAGAAATTCCCAGCTCAGAAGGGCAGAGTCCAGCCTCTCCTCCCACTAGAGTGCAGACCACGAACCCTTTTAATGTAAAATAACTGGCCTGAAGCCCAAGTGCTTAAACCAGAATTAATACACTTTTAGAATAACAGACACTAAGCCCTTAATCAGCAGTTCCCATCTTAGAAGAATGTAAGCTACCTGTTCTGCCACTACAGTGCAGACCACAAACCTTCTTAATGTAAAACAACTGGCCTGAAGCCCAAGTTTTTAAACCAGAATTAATACACTTTTAGAATAACAGACACTGAGACCTCAATCAGCAGTTCCTAACTTTGAAGGATGTAAGCTACCTGTCCTGCCATCACAGTGCAGGCCACAAACCTTCCTAATGTAAAACAACTGGTCTGAAGCCCAAGTGCTTAATCCATAAGACTTAGAATTATAGCTACACTTTAATCAAATTACTACCAAGCAGTAATAAATACAATTGAATACTTTAAAGAATGCCTGGATTAGTGCTCAAGTTATACAAACAAAGCTAGATTCAGCAGGCCTGGATCTAGTCTATGCTACAGCAAACAAGGTGTACCAATTTCAATAAGAAGCAGTTTAGATATGCAGGCATTATAAGCCTTTAACCAGAAATTCCCAGCTAGAAGGGCAGAGTCCAGCCTCTCCTCCCACAAGAGTGCAGACCACGAACCCTTTTAATGTAAAATAACTAGCCTGAAGCCCAAGTGCTTAAAACAGAATTAATATACTTTTAGAATAACAGACACTGAGCCCTCAATCAGCAGTTCCCAACTTAGAAGGATGTAAGTTACCTGTCCTTCCACCACAGTGCAGACCACAAACCTTCCTAATGTAAAACAACTGGTTTGAAGCCCAAGTGCTTAAACTAAAAGGCTTAGAATGAGTTACACCAAGCAGTAATAAATACAACTGAGTACTTTTAAGATGACGCAAAAGCAAAATAAAGTAGGAAGAAACACAAATACAGAAAAGCAGATAATTTTTTTTTGAGTGAGCAAATGAGATGGGCCCAGGAGTTACAGGACAGAAACAAGTGCAAATGCAGGCCTTCAAATCAGAAAGTTGAGAGAGATGGAAGACAGCCCAAATGGCCAATAACTACAAATTCTGGGCCAGAACCATTCCTTATGTGGTAGAGAGGTTACCTAGTGCTTACCACTCCCACTGATAAGCTAGAAGTCTTCCCTCCAACACAGAAAGGCTTGGGGGCTCAGAAGCTTACAAATAGTCCTGGATACAGCAAATCTGTATCTGGAACACTAATTACAGGAAAGGTAGGAAACAGGCTTACAATTTTTTTTTTCAGAAAAGTAGTAAAAACAGTAGTAAAAACAATTCACATGCAGTGCAAGCTAGCACACTTGAGTATGTAGCAATATTAGTCCACACACAGTTTGAAAAAATGTAATTAAATTAAAAAGGACTAAAAGCAAGTGCAGAAAGGGTTTATTAGGTAGAATGCCTTAAAGAGATGGGACTGGGGGAGTGTCCTAGATCAAATCTACAGTGGGGCGGGCACTGCGAAAGCCACCAAATTTAAACTACAACCAAGAACAGGGAGAGGGGGTGGGGAAAAGTTTCAACAGAGATGTGAGGAATCAGAATTCAAATTATAAAACCAAAAAAATATATACTGATCTCTGTATATTTGCAGAACACTAAGACAACAGATATCTAAGCAACAATTTAGCTCTATAATACAGAATAATACAGAAAAATATACTCAGCTCTATATATTTGCAGATAGTCTTGTAAGGCTGTCTCTCAACACTCAGGTTCCACTTTAAATGCAGACTGCTGCAATTAACAGCTCAAATTAAGGGAACATTGAGTTAACAACACACAAGCAATAGAAACCAAAATGGGGGTGGAGGGGTGGGGAAGAAAGTTTCAACAGAGATGTGAGGAATCAGAGTGCAAATTATAAAAACAAAAAATATATACTGATCTCTGTATATTTGCAGAACACTAAGACAACAGATATCTAAGCAACAATTTAGCTCTATAATACAGGATAATACAGAAAAATATACTCAGCTCTATATATTTGCAGATAATCTTGTAAGGCTGTCTCTCAACACACAGGTTCCACTTTAAATGCAGACTGCTGCTATTAATAGTTCAAATTAAGGGAACCTTGAGTCATAATGGTTAAAGTGTTTACCTCGTGAACACAAGGTACAAGGTTTGATTTTTCACACTTCTAAAAACTCCTGTTGTCCACCACAGCAGTAAAACTTGATAATAAAATCAAAGCTTTAATAAAAAAAAGAGAATATAACATAAAACAAGCAGTCCTCAGTCTTCCAATAAGCAATTTCAGCAAATATGCCTTCCTCAGATCGTAAAAAAGGACTGTTCAGATTTTGTATTTATAAGGCATCACAGCTATTAGTGAAGGATATATTCTTTCTATTTAATATGATAAACTTCTTCAAAAAGGTTATTGAGTCTATAGATGGTGGCCCATACAGTGCATGAGGTGTATCTTGACCTGTCCAAGATCTTAGCATTCCCCATGCTAGTATTATACAAAAGTGAAATACATCAAAAATCAATACATATGTGGTAAAATGCCTGAAAGACATAACTCACATTGTGGGAGTTGGAGGTGCCTCATTAGAAATTATGAAAGTGACAAGTAGTATCCTTCAGGGCTCAGTGCTGGACATCTCCTTTTTGGTATTTGTATTTCATATCTTCAAGCAGAGAGACAAGACCTCTGGTTAATAAAGTTTGCAGATGGCTGCAAATTGAGGAATATTGTTAAATCATCCTATGAAACCCAATCCTACAGAATACAGAATAAACTATCCCTACTAAACTCTTTGATGACTAAATATAGGCTTAAGCTAAATGCTAAAAACTGCAATATCATCCCTTTTGGTGGGCAACCATTCACCTCATCATACTGTATTGACAACACACCACTAAAAAACAAAAAAATAAATAAGGGATCTAGGTACAAGAGTTGTTAGCACCTTCTCTTTTAACCATCATGTGACAACTTTCTTAGGAAATCCTTTTATTTAGGCTAGATAATTGCCAAATCAGTATCATCAAAGTCTAAAGAGGCAATAACTCTCAGGCCAATTATCTATCACTATGCTCCCTTTGGGATTATCTTACTAAATATATGAAACACTTAAAAATACCTCAGTTATAAGTTTTAGTAGAGTAGATTGATATCTTTGTGTAGGTTGGTGTTATACTTCTAAATTTGCACTCATTTGTCACTATAACATACAAGTGAAATATTAAAACAATATTACCATGACTAACATATAACATAACCATTTCCTTGTGTTTATCCAATACTATTCCTAGCTATTTCGAATGTTATTTAGCAAAGTGTGCATTATCTATTGAATAACTTCCTCATGTTAAACATTATGTAACATTTAACTGTACCACACTTACATATTGGTTATCTCTCTACTTGTACTTTATGTGAGAAAATATTCAATAAAAAGTTATTTGAGAAAAAAATACCTCAGCGGCTCCTAATCAAAAAGATTACAGACCTAAAGTCCAAAGTTACAAAGAGAAACTGGAATCTCTATCCATTCAGTCAGTATCATAGAGACATTTGTCGGGAGATCTCTGTCTTGCTTACTACACCATTAATGACCTGATTGTCCTGGACCTCTTGCTTCCTCGCAAATCCAATATCTCCATCAGTGCCTGGACTAGAGAGCTAAATCTTCACCGACAGATAAATGCAAACTCACTGGAGGGACAGATTTATAAACAAGTTCCTCCCAAACCTCTGGAATAATTCCCATGCATGTTAAACCATGTGATTCACCATCTTCCTTTAAACATAAACTAGATGACTGGATGGGTAATCCATGTAAACATAAGCTAAAGGACTGGATGGGTATCAGCTAATTAACTCCATGATTGACTAGTATAATAATCTTGTAGAAAAGAGATGTGGCTTGCCTGAGAGTACTGGCAAGACAAGAATGACCACTAGACTTCATGGCCTTGGAATATCTATGACTCTTTGACCACATGTCATGTATTGGGCATTATTCTTTGTCTGTAACTTGACTGAGATTAGGAAACTGGAAAGACTGGAAAGGCATTCACTAAGAAAACAGATGATTTATCAAGAACATGTTAGCAAAGATTTGAGAGATTAACAGTTTATCATATAATAATTTAGAGGTGATACATTACTGGTTTATAAATGTTTTGGAAACAAATCTTTAGTAAGTATACTAGGATTTCTTAACAAACAAGCATCTGTGCTACAAGGAACAACTACTTGATGGCAAAAATGGACAGATTTCTTTAAGTTATAAAAAGGGGATTTTTTTTGTTTGAGAGGATATACAGCCAAATTATATTAACTTTGAGGGTGACATCATATTTATAAATGTCAAGTAATTAATTAATTATTGGCAGGTAAAAGGGCATATGACCTGGTTATCTGTGAATACAGGTTCATAGATGACCTATTATGGTTCTGAGACTGCAAATTAGACTTCATTATAGTATCATAATCATATACCATGTTACATCATGAAGTCCTTTGAAAAGATCAGGAGGATTGACTGTTGTACATGTGGAGTAAAGCTCAAGGTAACCGATCAGTAAATAGTCAATCCCTAGTCACAAGAAAGCAATGGGATTTGGTATGGGCCGATCAAATGAAGCTACAACTGTATATCAGGTAGGACCTAGATTAACTGATCATAACAAGGAGAACCCATCCAGCCTATACCAGTAGGAGGAATTATGAGGGAGATCAACGGATCAGAGATTCACAGGAAATAAAACTCAGTTGAGTAACAATACAATTTACACCTTGCCAATAATGAGTCTATATTATATAATAGAAAATTCAGTTCAGCGTACGGCATTTACATCAAAAATGCTGTTCAGCGAACTGTTCATAGTGAGATCACAGCACAGTGAAGATCAGAAAATGTGCCCTTTCCTCACTGTAGTGCAATCTTGGAGTTGGTGTATATAATTAGTGGGGGGCACAGTCCCCCCACGAGAACAAATTCTCTTAACGACATTTTTGATGTAAGTGCCGTTCTCTGAACTGAATTTTTGATTATATAATATAGATCCCCAATAACTACTGTTGCATTGTATTCCACTTCTCAGGAAGGGCAATGCATTTTAGTCCTGGGGTAAATTTATGGATATCCATCCAATTACCCACTTTCAATATGAAAGAGGCTAAGATGTCACTTTGATTAACATCCAGGTGAGTTAGGTGTTAGGTAATGAATCTGTCTCTCCAGCATGTTTTATTTAGGTTGTATGGAGATTTAAGTCCATGGCTATGGTATTAGAGGACTATTTAACTTACAAATATATTGACCAACTGTAGAACCAAACCACTAAATCTAAAATGTAGAAGTACAACAAATCCAGCTTATTTGACCAAATGTATCCAATTTATTGACCAGTTAAGGCATTCATCCCAAATGCTGTGGGACTTCAGCAGAACTAACAAATCCATTTAAAACACATACTTTTATATATCTCATTCTAAAATCATCTGCCACAACCAATAGTAGCCTATATTTAATTAAATAATTCATGAATAAAATATAGTATAATTAAAATAGTTAACTTACCTAACCAATTAAAATAATTCAAAATGCTTTAATTTCAATATACAATTTATACTATGTGCTTCATTTATACCTGGCAAATGCTTTAATTTCAAAATACAATCTATATTATGCGCTTCATTTATACCTGGCATTATAGTTGCATTAAGATGCAATTGTCACTTAAGTTCACAAGCATCTAAATGTTCAACTATGATTCTCCCTTGCGGGTCTGGTGTAATCTGTTGAATTACCAAGAAACCAAATGTATGTTCATTGTAAATAGAGATATGCCTATACAAAGCATTGGTTTGCTTACACCTTTTAGTATCAGTCAAATGCTCGTATACTCTTTTCCTAAATTTTCTAGAAGTTTTTACTATGTAATACACTGATCATTTTAAACTTTAGTTAAGTGAACCACATTTATACTTTGGCAGGTATAGTGCCTTTTTATATGTCTAGTGGTGTTAGCAATCTTAAACATTTCACCTGTAATAATATAGGGGCATTGACTACATCAGCCACATTTAAAATTGACTGCTTTTCTACTAATCCATCTATTATCAGGGTTATTGTATGAGTCACATGTTTCAAGAAGATCCTTAAAAGATGGATCATTTTAAAAATAAATGTAGGTCTATTACCTAACATCTCTTTGGCCTCCCTATCTAAGGTCAACAAATTCCAGTTTTTGTTTGCAACTTTACAAATTGCATTACTATCTTTGTTGTAAGTAAGAATGAAGGAAAGGCCTCTATTTTGCTTTAGTCTCCCTGAATCACAAACTTCTTCTTTTTCTTTCAGCTTTTCACGGTTAGGGGTCACCACAGAGGATCACCTGTCCGCTCATAATTGGCAGTAGAGTTTTACAGTGTCGAGTTGCCAGCCCGGCACCCAACCTTCCACTAAAAGCACACACATGCACAGACTCACACCTAGGGCCAATTTGGAGTGTCCAATCCACCTACAGCATGTCTTTGGGATGTGTACTGCCTCTATATGATGTCCAAGGATGGGTTGATAAATACCATCTTATCTTTTCCTAACCACTTCTTCTTCTTTGATGTCAATAAGAAAACATTTTAGATGACCTCTCTTGTCAAATAAATCTAACAAAATCTGCCTCCTCCAACAAATTCCTCATCAGCTGTTACCATCCTGGTCATCCTCACAAGTTTTCCTTTCATAACTGATCTCTTTTGATGCTGAGGGTGCTAACTGGTATAATCAAGATAGGAATTAGAAAAAAGTGGGTTTTCTACACACCTTTGAGACAAATCTGTTGCTTACATGGTCTTTCCTTAATTCTACATCCAAAAAAGAAATTTTATTGAAACCAATATTATGAGAAAAGCACAAAAATTCTACAGTCCAATTAATATACTGTAGAAATTCTTCTAGCTTGCAAGATGAATCTGTCCACAAAATGAATATGCCATCCAGGTATCTGGTATAGTATTTGATACTATCTTTATAAATACTATTAAGCATATACTCAGTCTCCCAGAATGACATAATCTAATTTGCAAAAGTGGGGGTGCAGGCTGCACCAATAGCCACCCCTATACTTTGTTTATAAAATTGTCCCTCAAAAAAGATGAAATTATTCTATAAGGGCTGGCATAGTATTAGTTCATTCCTTTTTTTTTTTCAAAACAAATATTAGTTCATTCCTGATCAAAATTATTTGTTTTAAATAACTGTTTTTCCAACCAATGTATCCCTACATCATGGGGAAAAACTGAAAATAGATTACCCATGTCAATGGTTACAAACAATACTTTAGGATTGTATTCAATAATAAAGTGCCTTAAAATTTGCCAAGAATCCTAACAAATGTGTTCATATTGCACTAAACAAATTTTCAAATGATAATCAATGAACTTGGCAATAAAAAAGGGTTTTAGACCTTTTGGCATCAATCATCAAGGGGGCAACACAAATTCCTGTGGATTTTTGGTATATCGAATGTACTTGCTACCACTGGATACTCATTCTTCATATAGTCATATTCATTTTTGTAATCTGGTATTGACACAGCATATCATCCAATGCTAAAATCTATCCCTGTAAAGGCAATGTTAATCTCATTATGAGAAAAGTCTTGGTAAGTACCATCCATAAGCAGATCATTCATAGAACTGGAATAATCTGTGTTATTCATTACCACTATGCCGTTACCCTTATCAGGTTTCATAACACGTATATTCTTATCTTTTGCAATTTCAAAAAACAAATTCCTTTCCAATACTGTTAAATTATCTAAAACAACATTTTGATGCTGTAATACATCTCTTATTTATATCCAACTCACAAGCATTTTCAAACAAATTAATACTGTACTGGAGGAAATTTAAATATACTAGGTCTACTTAATACATTAGTGCTTCCAACCACATCTTTCTCAGAGAACCACAAAGCCAAATTAAGTTTGCATGTATAAAGTTTTAAATCTATTATAGTACTGGCAATATTTCCCTTCCTGACAGGTATAAAACTGAAGCCTTTTGCTAACACATCAGCATGTGCTGTAGAAATGTCCTTGCTTGAATAATTAAATACTTTAAAATCCCATAATTTATTGTCCAAAACTATCTGTTTCAAAGTCATTGTCACTAACAAAGCTACAATTATTTAGTATCTCTTCTACTGATTCCGATAAGTTTGACATTTCTTCTGTCTGGCTCCCCTCACCAGTCATTGTAAAGATCATTCTCACCCTAAGAATTGCTCCGGTTGTTCTTCTGTTGAAAAAAACTGATTGTTCTTGGTTTTCAGCCTTTCCAAATATCTTACTCCATTCTCTAAAGGGACATCATGGTGCTGAGCTTCTATATGGGTCATTTGTGATGTTACTTCCACCTTACAAAATGATTCACTGTGATTGGAGGGGCCCGAACTGTTGCTACGGTGACCCAACAGCTTTGGATATTTATTTATGTACCAGGAAAGTCCAACTTGAAACAGAGCCAATTTTCAGGAAAGGCCCGGGGAGAAACGCTCCATATACATTTTTTTGTGACGTGGGATGAAACCAGAACACCCAGAGGAAACTCACACAAACACTGGGAGGACCTGCAGACTACACACAGAAGGCACACCAGCTGAGAATCAAACACAAAATCAATTGTGGCTTAGATATATATATATAAAAACGGGTCTACTTCACGTTGTTGTAAGATGACAATATTCCAGTTCTATGAATGATCTGCTTATGGATGGTACTTACCAAGACTTTTCTCATAATGAGATTAACATTGCCTTTAGAGGGATAGATTTAGCATTGGATGATATGCTTACAGAACATCGCACAGGTAAACGGAAATCTCCGTAAGGGGGAGATTTCCATTTACCTCAATGTAGTGCGGTCTCAAGTTGGCATATTTAAGTAGGGGGGTGTGGGGTGCAGGGGGCTTGCACCCCTGCCTACGCTAGTTAGTTTTTTTATTGATTTATTATTTTTTTGTTATTCGATATTTTACTACTTTAACCAATAAAGTTTGAGCTTTATTGATTCGATCTAGCAAAATTTCAATAACGTGATATAGACATTATAAAAACTACTTACCTACTGGTCTCCTAGTTCTAACAGTAGATATGTGCTTAATCATGGTAAAATATGCAAGTCCAAAACCATTAAATATAGCTCTATGAGACTCAAAAGAGCAAAAAAAAAAATCAGATGAATTGATTGCCAGAATTATATGATGAAATGACTGAATGAACATTTAATGTCTTGTGCATGCTTGCTTAATTTAGCTCTCTACATAAGGAAAACATATAAAAGCTGTGGGTTCCTATCTGATGCATTTAGAATTGCTAGAAATTTCCAACAGTCAAAATTCTTAAGCATAGCACAACATTGCATTGAAATGTAAGAATTCCTAAATGCATACCAGTTAAAAACAAACTGCTACCACAACAATATAAGTGAATCACCTGTCTAATAAAAAAAGATGAAACAATGAAGAATAAATACCTAGGTGCCTGCATTCAAGTAGATGAGCCATGACAGTTGATAAAACCAAAAAAAGATCAGTATAAGGCAGTTGATAAAAACAAAAAAGTTCAGTGTAAAACATTACTTGACAGTAAACATCTAAGCAGGTGTGGTGTTATAATCACACTCTTAATGTGTATTAAGAGCAGAGCCCATGTATACAGATGAAGGTTAAAAGCTATAAAAATGCAAACTAACTAATGTTATGAAGAAACAATCATCACTTGAAGTGTTATATGTACAAATAAGTATGTCTGCTTACAAGCGTAAGGTCTTAAAACCAAAAGGAGCACTACTCAGTCAGTAAAATTAAAACGAAAGTACTTTACCTGATGAAAAGATCCAAAGAAATGTATTAATTGATTTATGATCCTGCAGAACCAGACCAGTAAAGGTGCATAGATCCTACAAGTGCCAAAAGAGTGTAAACAAATCTGAAATTGCTTAAGAACCATCCTCTATGTGCATAGAGCCAATCAAAGGAATTTGTGTCAAAGAATGGTGTTACAGCCTATCATTCTCTTAGCTGGAGTCAAATGACCAATCAATGGGGTTAAATGTGATTTTATGAGGGAAAAGAAAAAAACATAGTAAGGCAATGGTCTAGCTTTCAAGAAAGATTTGATGGAAACATTAATGTTTCTACCTGTGGACAAAAAGTAGGTGTACGAGTACTTGATTTCTTGAAAATATTTGTATTAGATTCTGTATTGGTAAACATTAGCTTGAGCATGACATTCCAACAAAACAGTTTGATGTCAATCACTATATCACTTAAATTACTGGAAGTGGCTGGAATGAAAAAAAGTAATTTCTGTAGGACTTTATGTTGATCGTCTGCCAATATGTGATTTGAAAGATTGATGATTAAGTTGTGTTCTCTGGACAGAACTTATTGAATGTAATTAATTACCATTTATATAAAATTAGGAAGGAAGATAAAACTGTGGCCACAGCAAAACATGTTGTGGAAAAAGGAGTAGATCATTTCAAATTTATGGTACTGGACACTTTGAAAGAAGATAATAGAATGGGTAACAGGAAGAATATAACTGAGAAGACTGAACAAGAATGGATCCTTCGGTTACAAGCAGACTGGTATTATGGACTGAATGATGCTGTTTCTATCAAACATTTCTGATTAAATTTTTACTGTCAAGTAATGTTTTATACTGAACTTTTTTGTTTTTATTAACTGTCTTATACTGAACTTTTTTTGGTTTTATCAACTCTCATGGCTCATCTACTTGAATGCAGGCACCTAGGTATTTATTGTTCATTGTTTCATCTTTTCTTGTTAGACAGGTGATTCGCTTATGTAGTTGTGGTAGCAGTTTGTTTTTAACTGGTCTTCATCGTATGCATATAGGAATTCTTACATTTCACTGCAATGTTGTGCTATGCTTAAGAATTTTGAATGTTGGAAACCTCTAGCAATTCTAAATGCAACAGATACAAACCCACAACTTTTATATGTTTTCTTTATGTAGAGAGCTAAATTAAGCAAGCATACACAAGACATTAACTGTTCATTCAGTCATTTTATCATGTAATTCTGGCAATCAATTCATCTGATTTTTTTTTCTTCTGAGTCTCATAGAACTATCTTTAATGGTTTTGGACTTGCATATTTTACCATGATTAAGCACATATCTACTGTTAGAGCTAGGTGACTAGTAGATTAGTTTTTTGCATATACTTAAGTCATACTAAAAATTATAGTTTGTTTTATTTATTTTTAGTACACATTGACAGATAATGTACTGTCTAATTTGCTGTCAGTTTCTATAGCTGATTGGACAGCCTTTTATGATGTCATAATCAGAATTAGTCTCTGATTTCTGGCTTGGATTTTTAATGCTGAGTCTTAACTTGGGTATTTTTAAAGGCTAATAAAGGGTTGAGGACAACGCAAAAGCCTTTAGTAAGTTATAATAAAAGTTTGTTGCTTTATTTTACTTAACCATGTTGGTTGCCACTCAGTTTTTATCCTGGTTCACTTTAGGGAAGGGTTGGACAGGTTGAGGTCTGACAGTTTAGATAGCAACTTGGGGTGAGAGACAGTGTCAAAGAGTTTAGAGAGTTCTAGGAATAGACAACAGACAAGTTTATTGTTGCCTCTGGCTTCAGAGATAGACTGTGATAAGGAGATTAGACCTGTAGATGTGCAATTATTAGGGCAAATGTCATGCTGGGTAGGATTGACAAGGTTTTCCTGAAGGAAGTAATCTTGGAGCTGCTTATATATGCATTTTTCAGGAATTTTAGAGCGGGTAGAGAGGGGGGATAGAATGGCTATGGGTCTGTAGTTTGAGAGTTCAGTAGAATGACCTCCTTTACAGATATGTATAGTGCAGAATTTGTTCTAGGTAGAAAAAACGGTAGAGTCATGGATGGAAATTGGGTAGGCTATTGAGGTAGTGGCAAGTTTTAATAAGTGAAGTAAAAGATTATCATCTCCAAAGTAATTCTAAATACCCAGAACCAATGAATCATTATGGAACAAGAAGAGGCATTTTTCCCTAGCAGACAGGATAGAGGAATGGTGAGGATGCAGGGAGTAGAGGTGGCAAAGGTGGATGAGCATAAATACTTGGAATCAACAGTTCAGAGTAACAGTGAGTGCAGAAGAGAGGTGAAGAAGAGAGTACATGCAGGATGGAGTGAGTGGAGAAGAGTGTCAGGAGTGATTTGTGGCAGACGAGTACCAGTAAGAGTGAAAGGGAAGGTCTACAAGAGGGTAGTGAGACCAGCTATGTTATATGGGTTGGAGACGGTGGCATTGACAAAATGGCAGGAGTCAGAGCTTGACGTGGCAGAGTTGAAGATGTTAAGATTTGCACTGGTTATGACAAGGATGGACAGGATTAGGAATAAGTATATTAGAGGGTTAGCTCAGGTTGGAAGGTTTGGAGACAAAGCCAATGAGGCAAGATTACATTGGTTTGGACATGTGCTGAGGAGGGATGCAGAGTATATTGGGAAAAAGATGCTAAGGATGAAGCTGCCAGGTAACAGGAAAAGAAAAAGGCCTAAGATAAGGTTTATGGATGTGATGAGAGAGGACATGCAGGTGGTTGGTTGATGTGACAGAGCAAGAGGCAGAGGACATGAAGAAATGGAAACAGTTGATCCGCTGTGATGACCCCTAACAAGAGCAGCCGAAAGAAGAAGAAGACAGCTGCATCAATGTAGTGCAGGACCTAGAAAACAAAACACATTAGGAAAAGGAAATGCTGTTGAGTCATATGGCATGTTACATTGTCAAGACGTGAAAATACCAGCATGTGGGCCAGAATTATTGGCTAGCTGGACTGTTGTCAGATAGGTGGAATAAACCTCTAGCTGATCAATTACCAACTATCTAATGGGAGCTATGGAAGCAACTAGCTTTATGTTTGCAATTTGCTGGAAGTCTCAAAGTATTTACTGTATTAGCACTTGCATAATATACTATACATTTTCTGTTATTAAAATTTGCTTTGAATGTTTTTTTTTAAATTATTTTTATAATAGCATGCAATGGTTGTGAGATTTAACTGTTTGTCTACTGTTTCAGTTTAATGGACTTGCAAGTAAGATAGTTATTGCAAAGTCCAGTCAATCAACAAATGCAAGGTCATTTTTTTCCTTGAAAGGCAATACCATCTTCTAGCAGATATCAAATGTAGGGCACTGCATTCCCTAATCCTTTTCCTTGTTATAATTAATTATGTGGCTGAGTTGTATTTAATACAGCTGCAAGAATGAATCTCATTTTAAAGTGAGTGTTTTTAAAAAAATTGAATTTTCAATGAACTGCAAATTCACACATGTGACTTTGTCATACCAGCCCCAAGCTGAACTCCTCATATGCAGCACAGTTTTGCTAAATTTTCAGCACTATTTTATGTGGGGTAGCAATTAATAAGCTACTACATGAAGTAAGTATGTTATGCATAAGTGATATCATTTGTATCACTGACAGTGCTACTGAGGGGTACACACACACACACACACACACACACACACACACACACACACACACACACACACACACACACACACACACATATATACATCATGTACCTTCAGTATTTACAACTCATGCTAAAACAAACATGGATTACTTTGGGATAAGGCACAAATCAGGTAGCTTGACATAATTTCCCTTCTTATCCTTATATCATACTTTCTTATATTGCTATTGTTAATTTAAAGTGTTTGCTGGCTAATAAGTACAATGTCCATATTTTAAAAGCATCCATTGGGAAACATACAGATTTGGAGCCGTGATTGTGAACAGATGATTCTTTTTTTTTTTTATTAGATTGTTAGCAGCTGTAGGAACCATGGTGGGGAATGACACTGAGTTATTTACATCAGCTTACCCATCTAGGGCAAGGAAATGAGGTTCCCTGAATAACTAGGGCATGTCCTGGTACAGAATGGAGCATACGTTCCCTAGTTACCAGGACAGACTGCCAGACAGTCCATATGGTAGTAGTGGTTTATAAGCAGACCCGAGCATCACTGTTGGTGATGCCTACAGTGTTGACCTCACTCTGCCCAGTTGGCGCACCATTCTCTTACTTACAAAAAAATCCCCATTTCTAGTCACACCTGCAATTCCAACCCCCTATGTTCATACTTATAAAAATGAGGAATCAAAATTCTGAACTCCACAAAAGGGGAATAAATAGATTAATGGAGGATAATGTCAGCAGAAGACCAAACAAATCCTCAACCAGTGGCTAATAGGCTGGAAACATACTCAGTCCCTCAAAAATAAAAGCAGTGCTATTTGGAACCAACTAAAAAAATAGCCAAAGCACCCAGCTTCCTTAATATTAAAGATGTTAACAATACAACAATAGAGACTACCACATTCTTCAAATACCTTGGCATTTGGCTAGACCAGTCTCTTAACTTTCAACAACACATTCAAAACATGCAAAGAGATCAACACACTTCTGTTCTGGAAAAACAAGCTATCACCTCTTCTGTCTAAGACAGACAAAGCTGGTATAGGCAAAGGACTACTCTTACCTCAACTTGAATATGTACTATGCATTATAGCTGCAGCCTCAACCCTAACACCTTACGAACCATCTCCAATACAGTCTACCCATTCATTACTAACTCCTGCAATAATGAACAACTTGTCTAACTCTCACCAAAGCTAAATGGCTCCCAGTACATTTGAAAGCCTACCTCCTATAAGGATCACTAATTCACAAAGCCCTTTCTCTTTAAACATCTCCCCTCCTCACTCGTAAACTTTTCACCAAAATGCCACATATTATCTCAGGGTATCTCTCGATCTCAAACCACCCTACTAACTCCAAAAACTAAATTTTATTGCACTAAGTTTGCATTCTCTATACAAGCACTTAAACAATTGGAGTCCATTCCTCCCTCTATCCAAGACATTCAAAAGTACTCAGACTTCAGACAACAGCTCAAGGAACACCTCTTCATCCAAACAAATTGCAGCTGCACTCACTCATGTCACATTACTCGAACCCTGCAGCTCTTTCACACACCCCTTTATCCCTATTTCATCCTTCCTTATTTCATCTTGTCATCCCCTTACTTCCTCTCATTTATCCCACTTTTTTCTTTGCATCTCTCTCACACACTTCTTCTCCTTTCTACTGTTCTTACCTCTGCATGCCTCTCTCACCTTTTCTCTGTCTTATCCCCATGATAGCCTTTCCTGCAACTATTCTCACATGTCTCTTCTAATGCCTGTATACTGCTCTATATAATGATATGCTGCTGTCCCTGTAACATAGGCCATCTCAGTCATTATAGCTACATATTATCCATGAAGCTGTGCTGAGCATAATTCCATTTTCCATCCATTTTTGACATTGTAAACTACTTCTGTAACCAAATGTAGCATATTTTTGCATCTGCAAATATGTGTATATATTTGTTTTTTATCTTATTCTTGTATATGTAAATATGTTTTGTTCATTTCTTACGTGATTCTGTTCATCTGGGCTGTGACTGCAAATGGTCCGTTGAGATCAATGCACTGCCCCAGTAAACAATTTAAAAAATACAATAAAAATAGAGGACCCACAATAAAAAGAAATCATATTGTTAAGAAAATAAATCAGTAAATTCCTTCTGCCTAAATGGCCAAGTCAGTCAATCAGACATCTGAGACCCTTTGTCTTGGGTCCTTGGTTGGATTTGTCTTCATCAGTCAACATTTTTTCTAAAACCGAATGTGCAAGGACATCTGCACACCTACATGCAATATAACAGAAGTAAATAGGATACATTACTGTGCAGCCAAATTAATAACAGATAAAGTCCTACCACAAGACCACAGGATAGTAAGGGAAAGGATGGGGAGAAATCAAATGCCATCATGGAAGTACTGAATAGAGAAAAACTATAAAGCAATTAAGACAAGAGGTGTCACTGCTACAAGAGTATAGAAGAGGGAGCAGATCAACAAAAATACTCAGAAAAATAGACGTGATAAAAGCAATGTGCGTTATTACAAAGGATCAGGATTTATCATGCAGTATTATAAATAATAAACAGGTCTCTGCTGAAAACGGGCACCTGATTATCCAGTCAGACCAACCCGGTAATCAAATATAAAAATAAAATAAAATAAATAAATATCAGCATATTCAGAAAAACTTAAAAGATATACAGATAAATATAAAGGAAAAGTACAAAATAAGCAATTTATTGATGACCCCAAAAAGTTTTATAGAGAACTGGGAAACAAGGTAAACGAATTGAAAGACCACCAACAAAAGAAGAAATGGATACATTTTGGAGAAGTATTTATGAAGATCCTGTGGAACATAACAAAGATGTTAACTGGATAGAAGAAGTAAAAGAAAAGAATAAGAAGTTCAAATGTACAGAATATGAAATGGGATGAAGTAACGGCCAGAGAGACTGAAGCAAAGTTAAGAAAAGCTGCTAATTGGAAAACCCCAGGCCCAGATGCAGTACCTAACTTCTGGCTAAAAGTATTAACATCTTTACATGAAGATTTAGCCATGAGTAAGAACTATTTATATGCTCACACTGAACAGACACCAACCTGGTTAACAACAGGAAAAACAATACTCCTATTAGAGTGAACCTGTAAGCTATCCTAAAAACTATAGACCAATAACTTGCCTTCCGACAACATATAAACTATGCACTGGAACTGATGCCAACTGAGTTTATAGTCATTTAGAAGAAAACTCAATCATGGCAATAGAACAAAAGGGTAACAAAAGAAAGTCATATAGAACAAAGGATCATTTGTTGTTACATATAGTCATAGTAGAGAACTGTAAAAAGGGAAAGAATCTAAGTATGGCATGGACAAACAACAAAAAAGAGAATTTGACATTATTCCACATTCATGGATAAAAGAGTGCTTAAAAATGTATATAATACACCCTACACTGATAAACTGCATCACGGTGACATGAAACACTGGCAAACCGCTTTGCAGTTATGCCATGACAAATTATTATTCTAGGGATAAACACCCAAAGGGGGATATTCCAGGGTGAATCTCTGTCACCGCTGCTCTTTTGCCTTGCCATTAACCTGTTAAGCTGTCTGCTTAACAGATTAGGTCATGGCTATAATTTGGCTCCCAGAAAGCAACGAAGTGTGAAAACTTCTCATCTTCCCTTTGTTGATGATTTAAAACTGTATAGCTCATCAAATGAGGAACTGAAAGCAATACTGCAAGCAGTCAAAAGCTTTTCAGATGATAGAAGAATGTCATTTGGTCTTGATAAATGTGCAAAAGCAACCTTTAAAGCTGGAAAGCTGCAGCACCAGGAAAACATCAGTTTGGGACAAGAATGTGAATTAAAAGAACTAGAGCAAGGCGTATATAAATATTTGAAAACTGATGAAGGATCAACAATAAAACATGAACTAATGCAAATAAAACTCAGTAAGGAATATTTTAGAAGGCTTAAAAAAATCCTGAAAACAGTGCTGACATCTAGGAACAAAGTTCAAGCTATAAACCAATTTGTTCTTCCTGTCCTATCTTACAGTTTTGGAGTGATTTACTGGCCCCAAAAGGTGTTGGATAGATTAGACAGGAAAACAAGAATGATGCTTCATGCTCATCAAAAGATTTTAAAAATCAGTGCATACCAAGATTATATATTCCCCTTTCCAAAGGAGGCATGGTCCTCCTTGAAATTGATTACATATATAGATCTGCAATCGTGTGACTACATACATATCTGCTGACCTCACAAGACCTAACATAGTGAACGTTTTGAAACATGAGGAGAATAAATCTAAGATGACTTCACTTCTTACTCTAGCAGAAACATATTGGTGTCAACCAGGAATGGAAATTAAACCAGAAGTAGATAAAAATCAGGCAGCAACTAAATGTGCCAAAAAAAAAAAAACAAAAGAAAGAATACAAAGGGAAGGATCATATGAGAAGGCAAGCCATTTAGAAAATGGATAAATATAGTTGCAAGTATAGAAAATTCCTGGAACAATCTCATGTTGATCAGGATCAAATGCAGGAATGGTTAAGGAGAAGCAAATTCAAACCAAAAGATGAAAAGTTAATATTGGTGGCCCAAGATAGTGGTGTACTTACCCATTGGTTTACAAGGCCCATTGAACATGTAGGAGAAACAGGCAATTGTTGGTTTTGTAAAACAGAACTAGAAACAGTTGCACACCTTGTTGCTGGTTGTGACATACTAATGGCAGAAGGATTGTATATGGAAAGGCATAATAATGTGGCAAGACTGTTGCACTGGGGACTGTGCAAACATTATTTATTTATTTATTTATTACATTTGTTTACCGGGAAATTCCGACTGGACACAGGTCCTTTTTCAGCGGAGGTCCGGGGAGAAAAGCTCCAAAGAATAACACGGTAGATGGTAAACAATAACAATCAAGGTAAGAATACAGTAGAGGTGATCATGACATGGAGAAATACAGGAGCAAATTAGGTACAATTGAGTAGTAAGCTCTAATTAACATTGAGAAATAAGAAGTAAAACACAGTGCTACAAATTTTCTAAACAGTAACTAGATAACAATAATAACAGACTAAAAGATTAACTAAATCCTGGAAGGATTAACAAGCAGTGAGTCATCTTCAGTTCAGTTTTATAGTGATAGAGGGAATACTCTATCTAAATCTGGGAAAGGAGAGAAGGGTTGAAGGAGGGGGGTATTAGTTGGGGTTTGGACAAGGACAAAGCCAGTGAGAATTTAGGTGAGATTTAAGTGCAGTCTTGAAAAAACTGCAGAAAGGAAGATATGGTAGTGGGAAGGTTGTTTCAGAGCTTGGATATAGCGCAGGAAAATAGTGCTTCGCCTGCTGAGTTTTTGGCTTTGTTGACCTGGAGTAGATTTTTGTTGCAGGAGCGTAGTGGTCTGGAAGAGTGGTAGGGTTGGAGTATTGTATGGAGCGATGGAATTCGGAGAGGGTGGTTTACTAGTTTATGAGCAAAGGTGAGCTGAGTTTGGTGTAGGAGATGAGGGAGTTTAAGCCAGTCAAGGTCTCTATGGGAGAAACAGTGGTGGCTGCTTTAAGAGGCACCAGTGGCAAATTTTGCAATTTTATTGTAGCAGGCTTCGAGTTGGTGTAGGTCTGACTGTCTAAGATTTGTAAGTATTGGTGATGCGTAGAGTAGGGTGGAGATTAGTTGGGAATTGGTGATAGAGATTCTTGCTGGTTTGGTGAGGTATTGGCAGCTTCTATATAAGGCACCCAGTTTTGTGAACTTTTTTATTGTTAGTGATATGTGGGTGTCAAATTTGAGATTATTGTCTATCTGTATGCCAAGTAGTTTTATGTGGACTGTTGGTGAAATCAAGGTATTATCCTTGGCTTGAATAGTGAAATGTAGGGTGTTCAGCGTAGATTTGGAGGATTGGAAGATGATGAGTTTGGTTTTATTTGGATTGAGGAGAAGCTGGGCATTAGACAGGCAGCTTTCAACTGAAGAGAAAGATTCTTGGGTGATCTGTTGGAGTTTTGTTAGAGCTGGGGCTGGGCAGATGAGAGTGGAATCATCTGCATACTGTATGAGGGAGGCATGTTTGGTGGCAGTGTGCAGGTTGTTGGTGAAAAGGGAGAAAAGTAAGGGGCCAAGGATGGAGCCTTGAGGAACCTTGAGAGTAACAGGGAGATGAGTGGATAGATTGTTGTCCCAGATGACTGATTGCTGGCAGACTTGTAGATAGCTGTGGAACCAGTTTGTGGCTGGTGTGGAGAAAGAGAGGTCAGATAGAGCAGAGACTAGTAGATTGTGTGACACAATGTCAAAGGCTTTATATAGATCCAGAAACACAGCACAGGAGAGGAGGCCATTGTTTTTATGATGGAGGATCGTGTTGGTGAAGGACAGGACAGCAGTTGTCGTGCTGTGGTGTGGTCTGAAACCATGCTGGGTATTGGAGAGGAGGTTATTGTTAAGGAGGAATTTGGAGACCTGTGAGTTGATGTATTTTTCGAGTTTCTTGGAGAGGGGGAGAGGATGGCAATGGGGCGGTAGTTGGAGAGGTCAGTGGAGGGGCCACCTTTGTGGAGGGGAATGATGTGTGATATTTACCATAGTGTGGGTACATAGGATTCAGATATGGAGCGGTTGATTAATATGGAAATAGGATAAGCTAGGACATCAGCTGCTATCTTTAGTATTCAGTGGTCAGATAGTAGGCTGCTAGTTTTGTGGGTTTTAGTATTGTCAGGAGTCTTTTTATGTAGGAGGTGAGTACTGTGGAGAGAAAGAAGATAGGGAAGGGTGGTTTTGGGTTGGGTGAGGGGGGAATTAATGTAGGTAAGTGTTTTCTTGTTAGGGATAGCACGGATTCTGTGAAGTGTTTATTAAAGGAATCAGCAATGCTACTGGTGGAGAGAGGGGTGGTTGGTAGGGGAGTGCTAACTTTTCCTGGGCAGAGTATAGAATTAATTGTGGACCAGAATTGCTTGGGGTCGTTTTGGGAGGAGTTTAGGGGCATCTGATAAAAAAGGGATCTGTCTGCTTTTATTTGCCTTTTGACCTTGTTATGTAGTTCAAGGAAAAGTTGACTATCTGAGGGTTTTTCAGTTATGCGCCAGCGTTTTCATGTTTTATCCCTGGTTTTCATAAGGCCCCTGATGGTTTTTTGTAGCCATGGGGTGGGTCATAGTTCTGATTCTGGTGTTTCTCAAGGGGGCATGGGAGTTAAGGATTTTGAGGAAGGTACTGTTAAAGAAATGGACTACTTCATCTAGGTTGAGGTACTTTAGAGGTGACCAGTTTACATTCTGGAGGGAGGAGGTGAAGGAGTTGGGGTTAAAATATGCTTTGTTGCAAATAAGTCTGTGGGTAATGGGTTTGCAATCATTAATGTGATTTTTTGTAGTAGGAGGGTTGGGGAATGTTCACTGAGGGAGTCAGTTAAACAGCCTGCTAGGTAGGTGTGAGGGGCTTTGTTAACTAAGACCCAGTCAAGAATGGTGTGGTTATTGGGGTTTTTATTGATCCTAGTGGGGGTTTATATTAGCTGAGAGAAACCATGGAGATTTAGGTGGAGGGCAGGGTGGTTGCTATTACAGGATAACCAAGTGATGTTAAAGTCCCCGAGGATGATAGTTTCTTGGGGTAGGGTGAGATTGGTCCAGTCTAGTAGGTTTTCAAGGGGAGGTATATTTTGGCCTGGTGGGAAATAGCATCCTATAATGCCAATTGATTTTTTTTATGGTTTAATTTGAGGGTGGTATAAAGTATTTCTTCCTTGTCAAACTGAGGAGTTGATTTGGTGAGAATATGGATGTTGAGGTGGTGTTTGTACAACAGTGACACACCTCCTCCTTTTCTGGATAGTCTGTCCTCATGGAGGATGTTATATCCAGGTGGGAGTATATCCTCACTTCTGATGTGAGGTATGAGCCATGATTCAATTAGGATAAGGATGTCAGGGGAGCAGAGGCTTATGTAGGCATGGAGGTCTTGGATTTTATTACAGATGCTTCTGATATTAAGAGACATAATGTTGCTTGTGATTTGGATGATGAGGAGTTGGTGGGAAGGGGGTTTGTGTAATATTAAAGTAGCTGAAAAACACTGGAAATATGAGCCATACAGCATCATAGAAAATTATGAAGTCTACATTACATGGGATCACACATTACCAACAGTTCAAAAGACAGATGCGAGAAAACCTGATATAGTGGTCCATGAAAAGAAGACAAAAGTAGCACTGATCATTGAAATCACTACACCCAGTGACTACAGTGTCTTGCGTACAGAGAGACACAAAGTCATAAAATATCAGGATTTGCAGGCAGAAACGACATCAAAGTGGAAGAAAGATATCCAGATAGTTCCAATAGTAGCAGGAACAACACGTCATATAAAAAAGAATCTACAATCATATTTAGATATGTTATCGATACATGTAACTCTGTACGAATTGCAAAAGGAGTCATTACTGGGCACGTTGCAGGTGCTGCGTAGAGTACTTCTGGCTGACATTAAAGATTGAAACAATACTAATTTCATGAACTTTAATCATACTTTCACTTAGGAATGAGGTCCATTCCTGTCATGGTATTAGAAACCCAAAAGATTTGGAGAAAATAAAAAGCATGTAGCATGCTGGTAACTTAAGTACACATCTCATAAGCTGATCAGCTCTTTTCATTTGGGTTTTCTCTTTCTGTAAATTAATTTGCACATATTCATAGCTCCCAGGCTCCCACATGGTGCAGGGAGCAGTTCTCCTTGCATTGAAAGTCTTGCAGTCAAAGTTTTTCTCTTGGCATCTCTTCATCATGTCAGGCAACATGTCCATTTTGTTATACCTAAACAAGTTAGAGGTCATAAGATCAAGCCTGCTGTGTAGGGAGGTAATGATTTTCCAGCAGTGGGTAAGTGGTATCCCACTCTCCATGAGTCACACTGCCACAGGAGTAAAAAAAATGCTGGTGACAATCTATGAAACGTATTCAGCCCTTTCCTGGCATTACAAATTCAAATGCTGTTCTTGTCAGTGTTTTCAGAAGTTAGAATCCCAAAAGCATGATCTATTTGCCACTTGAAAGAATGTGACATTTCCTGTGACCCCCCCCCCCCTCCATTTTCTGCACAGTGCAGTGGGCAATGGGAAGATCTCTCTCTCTCTCTCTCTCTCTCTCTCTCTCACAGTTGTTGTTAGAAGAGGCAGAGTAGATTTTTAAACACATAGATGCCATTCCCAAAAGTTCCATATTTCATCTCAAAGTCCAAAAATCAAAATTCTTTCATACCCCCCAGTGACCAAGAAATATATAGCTATATGGATTCACTTTATATCCTCGAAATACTGAAATATTGAAATCCAATACGTCGAAGCTATAAAGTCAAATTTTTGAAACCATGAAAACTCAGAACCGTGAAATTCAAAATCTCGCACACCGGAGATTTTGAATTTCGCGCTTCTACTGCACACACACACAATCCTCCCCACCCACAAACACAAGCTCTCTACTATATAACAGCAGGGGGCAAGCCCTTCTGCATCCTCCATGTGGGGGGGGAAGCCCCCCACACCCCCCTACTTAAATATTCTCACTCTGAGGTCACACTACACACAAACATACACAAAACACCACCACACAAGCTACATTCTCCACACACACACACACACACACACACACACACACACACACACACACACACACATCACAGCAACAAGACACACTGACACACACAAACACCCTACCTAAAACCCTTAACAGACACACACACACACACACACACACACACACACACACACACACACGCACACACACACATTTACCTGAATCCATAACCACAGCGAAACCTCAGAAGAGCGAAATTCAAAATCGCCGGTATTCGAGGTTTTGAATTTCGTGCTTCTGAGCTTTCACTGTTCTCAGGATTTCCCTTTATGGGTTCAAAATACTGACTTTCAATATTTCAGTATTTCGAGCTTCTAAAGAGAATCCATAGCTATATATATATAGTTTGAGGCTGTCAAGTCCCTGGTACTATAGAAAATTAACATAGTCCTCGTCAAAGGTGTCTTCAGTAATTAAACTGACAATTGGCTTCAAGGCCTTGATACTTCTGTACATCCGAAGATTCCATTAGATTTTCTGAAGTGGGTCTCTAACATTATTTGGGTTGTTACAAAATCTTCCACTGTCTAAAACTGAGTCAGCTGCCTGACAATAATAGGTTATCACAACCGCCTGAAATTCATGTAAAATGTGCAATACTGGCAGAGGCTGAAAACTATTTCTGCTGGAGGCAAGTTCCAATGCAACCACCATAAACACTGAATTTATATATGCCAATACTGTGGTCAGTGAACATGGGATAAGTTGGAGAAGGGATAAATTCCTCACAACAGTGCACAGAGGCCATAAGCAATCAATGTTTTCATGAGTGAGCAAGAGATTTCTGAGTGACCACTCACTGAAGAAATAGAGAAGGACTGTTAGGCATCATTTTACTTGGCAGGCTTTTATGCCGAAGTGGAAATGGTTCTCAGTTGGTGGGGAGTAGTGCAATGTATCAGCCTGAACAGTTGTCTTATTGGTGATTTTGACTCATCTCATACAACTGTTTACTTTGTGTCAATTTTCCTAACACATCATGATCTTTTGGAAGGGAAGACTGTGGTCTATCAATTGATGGTCAAGCATTGCTTTGAAGGAATGATGCATCCCCATTCTCCTTTGTCTCCTTTGAGAGACCCTTCCATTTTCTGGGAAGTAAAGTCCATGGTTAACGGGCTTTTTAATCGACTGTTTGAGTATGCTAGCTGGGCAGCATTTCGGTTTACACCTTGAAAGCTCTCCCTGTCTGGTAATCATCACTGCTGCTGGTGCTCTGAGACTACAGTCTTTGATGTGCAGTGGTTTTCACCCACACACACACACACACACACACACACACACACACACACGCGCACACACATGAACACAGATGCACACACACACACACACACACACACACACACATTGTTTTTTTTTCCACAAAGACAGAGTGATGCTCAGGATCAAATCTCATTTACCCCAGCTTCTTAACTTGTTCTGAAAAAGACAAATTATTTTTGTCATATTCATTCCATGGAAGGGACCAGCATTGACAGAGACTTTCACAAACTG
>NC_056738.1:553403642-553458642 GCF_019279795.1 Protopterus annectens | reverse complement strand
TTTGGTAGCTCAATTTCAATAGTAACTTATCTGGGTTTGCAGGGCTAAGGTGCATTTGTATGGAAATTAAATATTTTAATGTGGTTTTGTGAGAAACAACCATAGACTGCATTAATATGACTATTACTATTCTTTATTTTTTAACCACAATCAGACTTCCAAGGTGGACATGACCAGTATAGTGGCTGGAACTGATAGATAAATTGATGGCTAAAGAGACCATTAGTGGAAAAATTGACTTACCCAAGCTGTTGTTTGATTAATGTTAAACAGTCTCTGATCTTGCATGGCAGAAAAATTGTCACATGTGTACTTGCTGAAATCAATATAAAACTAGGATAGTAATCATGTATGTGTTTAGTAGAAATAGAATGATTTATAGAGTAGCTAACAGATCATAATCTCTTTCACTTTCACTTTAATCTCTAACAAGATTATTCAGCGCTCCTTGTAAGAAGAATACATTTCTAAAGTTTATTGAGTATAAACTTATTTGTGTAGTTTTCATCTGTTTTAGTGGCTTGTTCACTCAACTAGGATGCACAGAAGAAGAAAAAAATACAAAAAAAAACAACAACAAAAGCTCATGATTTTCTTCCCCAGTGTATTGGGTCACTAAAAGGGATCTGCACAACTTTGACTTAGAAATGACAGCCTCATTCTTTCTCTTTTTGAAAGAAGTGATATCAAGACAGAATAAATGTTTTTCTAGTGCAAAATAATATAGATAATCAAAACCCAGATCTGCAAAGGTACGTCATCTCTTTCTTCAAAAATGTGTTAGTTATTTAGCTGAGTTATAACAAGAAGTAAACAAACTACCTTGAATGACACTAAGCTGATATATCAGGTTAATGATTTACAGGAGAAAAGCTTAGACCTCAAACTCAGGCAATTTAGGATAAACATGCAACTTCTAGATATTCCTGTACATGGATCTATATTATCTAATCTAAGTTTCAGAATATCGAATCTGATATGGTCCACACCATATCATCGAATTCTGAAACATCAAAAGATAAAAAAAAATGCTTAAAAACAAAAATAAATAAAAATTTACCTTTGCAAGCAGGGGGGCAAGCTCACCTGCACCCCACACCCCCCTACTTAAATATACCAACTCGAAGACTGCACTACACTGAACTAAAGAGAATTTCCCCTTATGGAGATTTCCATTTAAACATTCAATGTTTTTTGCTTTCACTAATCTAGTGCCGACAATATCAGCTTCGATATTGTCAGCCTTCGACAACGTGAAGTAGACCCCCTGTACACATGGATAATACTAAACCTTTATCTAATAATCTCTAACACATTTACTGAGCATGGCAAAGAACTAATAAGTTATTTACTTCCTTCTAAAAATCTGACCTTGCTCACAGATTAGGTTAATCTAAAACTGACCTAAACTCAGCAGTGATTACTTGATTTAACTCATAGTGTGACAGAAACTTTGTTTTTCATGGTGTGCAGTACAGGAGCAACTTTATGTAAAATCAAGTTCCCATTAATATTTATCAGGATCTACTAGGAAAATGAAAAACAGCGTGAGGTACCAACTATTGCCACTTTCATAAGTCAGCTCATTCAAGACATAATAAATGGCATATAAAACGTGCAAAATGTATTAAAAAGTTAAGCACTTTTGTCCACCATGTTATCATGGACTTCATCAGAACTATCACCTCTAGGTCTAAAAACAAAGTTATAAACACCCTTCATTGCTGTGACAAGAATCCATAGAATGCACTTGCTCCTTTCTCTTTACACTTATGATGCTCTGCTGTAGAGCTAAATTCCTCTTGGTAGACCAGGTGATATGATATGCAAATCAGACATGCTGGACTTTGAACGAATGATCAACCCTACCAGCAGATTGACAGTCACAAACGAAAAATGCTCAGATCACAATTCCGTAGCAATAGCTGCCTAAAACTGACAGCTCTGATTCATAACTACTCAATAGACAGGCATTCAAGACTACACAATTGACATCCAAACAGTATGAAAAATAACCATTAAAACATTTTTGCATGGGGGAAAAACCTGTACCCAACACATGGGGAGCTTTGTCTCAGCTTAACTTCATTATTTTCAATTCTAGGATCACTGCATATAGAGAAAGATGAGTCCCATGCATGAAAAGCTGTCTTGTTCCTTCTTCAGGATGCTGTAATCCTGGAAAACACACCAGACCATAGATTTTGAGAAACAAAATAATTGATCAATCTATATCTATGTCTATATCTATATCTAAATATATGGAGATTTTAATAATCAGCCATGTAAATTGTCAACTGGCAAGACATCTAACCTAGATGGCAGAAAGTTCAAACTTTTAAAAAGCAAAAACACCCTAAAAACATTGTATACTAAGGAGGGCAGGCCTCCCCATATCCCCACACCACTAGCTAATTATATATGTCAGTATGTGTACCTATGCTGAATTTTATATATATATAACTATATAATATATATATATATATATATATATATATATATATATATATATATATATATATATGCACACACACATATATATGTACACACACACACACACACACACACACACACACACACACACACACACACATATATATATATATATATATATATATATATATATATATATATAATGTGTGTGTATGTGTATATATTTCTATACTGCACCACAGATGGGAAGACCCCAATTCACACTGTACCACAATCTCAAACAACAGCTACCAGCATTTATCTACCAATCTCAAACAACAGCTACCAGCATTTATCTACCTTGTGAACATACAGTCTTTTGAGTTCATTGTTTTGCCAATCAAAAATGCAAGCAGTCAGTCAAATAACAGGAACCTACATATATATCTATATATGTATATAGATAAATAGCTAGATATGTATCTAGTGGGTAAGGTCGATTTGATGTTAAGTTGACATGCTTTACGTTGACAAAGTAAAGCATGTCGACATGCCTTTGGCCATGCTCTGAGAGCTTTTCTTGGAACATTTAATGAATCAAACAGATTTTTTGCAGATGAGAAAGCCCCTCTCTGCACCCACCGGCTATGCCTCTACACCCCCTTCTAATTAAATATACTAACTCTAAGATCACACAATTCCCGGGGAAGGGATATATTCCTCTTCCTGGTGGATATCATTCATTGGTTTCATAACTATCTCAGTAATAGGCAGCAATCTTCTATTTGGCAGCACTCCTCCTTCTCTATCATCAATACTAATGCAGTGGCACCCGAGGGTTCTATACTGGGTCCCCTTTTATTCAGTTTATTCATCAATGACTTCCACACTACTCTTACCCACAGTACTGTTACCCAATACACAGATGATACTACTATTATCTGCTCTTCTAAACCTGCTTCTGTACTACAGCAACTTACCCAAGAAGCATTTACCTCAACTGAATCCTGGATGTCACAGAACCATCTCACCCTCAACCCCAATAAAATGAAACTCTTAATATTTACCCCCAAAAAAACAGCCCGGTTGACAAGTCTGAATTCTCTGTTTGTTCACAAAATAATACTATTATTGAAGTCGTTCCCAGTACCAAATTGCTTGGTACCATCATTGATGATAATTTAACCTTTGTCCTTCATATCTATAATAACATTGAAAAGAACATCAAAAACTATGAGGTCTTTATAGGCACAACTACTTTCTCAGCTTCTCTGCTAAAAAGGCTCTTGCCTCATTATTCCTGCTTCCATCTTTCTTATGTGGCGCTCCAATCCTCACCAATATTCAGTCCTCTCTGAAAACTAAACTCGACTCATGCTTCAACAAAGTTGCCAAATTTGTTACAAATGCTAAATTCTCCACCCACCATTGTTCCACACTACATCAACTAAATTGGCTTGAAATCCCCCATCACCTCACATATTTACAACTAACTACTGCCCATAAACTTATTTACTACCCAGCAGCCTGCCCATCCCTCTCCTGCATTCTGACCATGTACCATCTTAATCGACACCTTAGGTCGGAAAACAAAACGCTATTAAACATTGATAAACCTAAGCTTTCAGCCAGCCAAATGCTGTATTCTTTTACTGTCTCCAAACTATAGAATAATCTCCCTCCTTCTCTCAGGGCTATCAGTAATCCCTAACTACCTTTAAAAATCCCTTAAACTTCATCTCTCCTCACACTGGATATGCACCTGCACCCCTACTGACAACCCCAAAACCTAACCCCCTCTCAGAATCCGAGAGATGGTCTATTGGTAACCATATCTATGAGTATACATACATACATAAACGTGTGTGTTGTGAAATATGTGGTGTTTGTGTGTGCATGACATGTATAGTAGTACTGTTAGAGATTTTTTTTTTAAATATAATATAATGTGTGTGTTTGGGGTTTGGGACAAAGATAGGATTAGAGTAAGGTAAGGTTGTCACAAATGAGTTAGCTGGTACAGGGTGCAAAGGTAATGTTAGGGTTTTTTTGTTTGTTTGTTTTTAGTGGACCAATCACAAAAGGACAACATTTGTTTTCCTTTCGTGATTAGTAATGCACATTTATGTTTCTGCATGTCAGTATTAGGGAATATAATCATATCTATCTATAGATATGTATGCGTGTATATATGCACACACACACACACACACACACACACACACACACACACACACACACACACACACACACACACACAGACATACACACACACTTATATATATATATATATATATATATATATATATATATATATATATATTTGTATTGTGTGTGTGTGTGTGTGAGTGTGTGTGCGCGTATATATGGGAGCACTACAGAATCCTGAAAGCCCAAAATCCTGAAGACCAAAATCCTGAGACCAAAATCTTAAAACTCAAAATCCTGAAAACACACAGGATACCAAGGCTTACTATATTCCAATATAAGTACATACAGAAACATATTACCCTTCAACTATATGCAGGGGGGCAAGCCCCCATGCACCGCCACACCCCCTGCTAATTAAATATATCAACTCCGAGATTGCACTTCACTACACTAAGTGCAATCTTGGAGTTGATATATTTAAGTAGCAGGGGGTGTGGGGGGGGTGCAGCCCCCCCACATGGAGGTTGGGGGGGCCTGCCCCCCTGCTTATACTTGGAGAAGAGTAATATGGTTTGTATTTTATTTTGTTTCTGTATGTACTTGTGCTGGAATATAGTAAGTGTTGGTATCCTGTGTGTTTTCAGGATTTTGAGTTTTCAGTATTTTGAGTTTTCAGTATTTTTAACTTTCGAGATTTTGGTCTTTCAGGATTCTGTAGCGCCCCTATATATATATATATATATATATATATATATATATATATATATATATATATATGTTATATAATGAATGTTCAACACATTAAATGATCAATACAAAACAATTCAACCAAAACATGCCAACAAATCACGATCGTCACAACAGAAATTATTGACAGTCTGTAGATCAAAAAGGAAAGACATTTCTTATTCCAATGTAGTTCTCATAACCCTATCACACATTCCGCTCAGCTTTTGCCTAAATACTGATAGTGTAATGGAAAAGCTTGGTTGTTTTCTTTTTTTGTGAAGGTAAGGTGCACAATTTGGATTAGAGGCTGGGACAGAGTTACCATGCATTATTAAGGTGGGCAGGGGGCTTCACCTGCCCCTAACCATAATTGTGCACCTTTCCTTAAAAAAAAAAAAAAAAAAATCGAATAACACTACCACTACTCAAGACAGCTCAAATACTCACCATACCCCCCCCACACACACACACACACACAGAAAGAATACTAACTCCATAGTCAGACAACTTCAGAGAAAAGAAAAAAAAATCTAATAAGGCTAAACAAATGGCTCTGTGATCCTACAGTATGTCTTTTTGTAAAGCTTTTGCATGCAAAAATATTCAAGGACATGGATTCAGGTAGTTAGGGTAAGGATCTTTCTGTGGTCCTGCACACTGGTAATTGCCACTGTCTTGGTACATACCTATCTGTCGCTAATTCAGGAGAAAATGCTATTTATATAGAAGGCTCAATTGTTAAACCAATTCAAAAAATTCTTTGAGGAATATAGACCTGTTTCTTTTGTTAACAGGCCAAGTAAAAACTGGAAAAAATAGTGAATCTACAATGAAAAAGAAAACTGGCTAATATGCTCATTTATACAGCCATCAAAATTGCTTCAAACAGGATAGAAGTACCTTGAACGTTTTTAAAGGATTCCATTCTGTGAAGTGTGGATAAACGGCCCTTATAAGGAATCTGTGGCACAGACTTGACAAAGCCTTTTTTCTTTGCTGATCATTTCTTATCGACTGGCACTATTGCATTTCAGGACTTTTCAGTCAGCCTACAGTGAAGGTCAGGAATTGTTAATCTGAGAGGCTGTATCAAAGTAAACATCAAGCCTTCTTTTTCTGTCTTCTCCTATATTCTTTCCTGCACCAAAAGGACCTATATTTGGATTGCTACTGCTTTATTTATTACCAGATGTACCTCTGTTCTGCAATTCCAAATAAAGTTATGGGCTTTTCATTCATTTGTTTAGTGTTCCTCAACCAGATCTAACAGGGATCATTTTGAAGGTAGTATGATAACATTAAATAGTTGTTTCAAGCAAAACCACAAACCACACCAAAATCAACTTGACATGACTAAAAAGAATGCTGTTTGGCATTCATTCATGTCTTTGTAAAAGTACACCATGTAATGTTAGAATACTAATTGTTTCAGATAATCCCACAGAAGAAAATGCTGCTCTTTAAGTGTTTTCAGGTATGGTTAGACTCTGATCTCTCAAAATATACATATAAGAACAGATTAGAATTAAAACTGGCAAGCAACTGAGGCTCTAGTCGATGTATGTCAGGTATTGTACTCCATGATTAGAGCAGCAGCAGAATTAATAGTTCGCTATTCCTCGGTTAAAACTGGAACTTTCTGATTAACAGCATCTTCCCAGTAAATCTCCTTAATCTGGAGATGTGGCTGAATAAAACCATCTCATTTATTCTCCTAGATTATAGACACAACTGTATCTTAACTGTACTTAGAAAAGCACATAAGCTACCTGGGATGGAAAGCATGTCTCTCTGCTTTGTATCTTCCTATCTAAGTAAAAATTTCGACTAATGTCTTCCTCTGACCAGGAATCTGTTAGGAATGAGCATAAGAGTATAACATTCTCATCCAGAAAAAAAATAAGTCATTGTTCCCCTCTACTCATCACTCATTAGACCCATTATAGAGTACAGCGCCCCTTTTGGTATGTACCTAACAAGACATCTACAACAATTGGAGAGGCCACAGAAATACCTCACAAAGAGGATTACTGGCCTCGAACAGATACCCTATGCAGACCGTCTCAAAAAACTCCAATTTTACTCCATTGCATATCGCCTACTCAGAGGCGATCTCTGCCTAACATACAAAGCTATGTCAAACCCAGAGCTGTTGGACATGCTCCACTTAAAGAAATCCCAATCCCTCTGAACCTTGTCACCACAATAAACAGAACATGCTGGAGGGATAGATTCCTGTTGAAGAGACTTCCCATACTTTGGAACAGACTACCTATCTATGTCAAACAAAGCTCCTCATTAGCACTCTTCAAGAAAAAAATTGATGATTGGATGGGAAATAGGAAATTCATCCCGGGGATCACTTCTGTGGCTCTGCTAGACAGGGGCACAGGAAAATAATTTTATTGGGTGGCGAAAGCCAGGGTACCTTTTTGGCTAGGCTTACATAAGCCCTAGGGCCAATAGCCTAGTACCTACCTATGAACATATGAACCTATGAACATCTTTAGCTACTGGAGTCCAGTACATCTTCTCAGGCCCACAACAGTATAGTCTGGCATGACAAACTTCACACTGGCATTAAACTAGATTCAAAATAAATCAATAGCAGTAGCTCTTTTAGGCTTTGATATGTTGAAGGTAGAAAACCTTCCCCGGGATTCATGAAGCTTGCTCCAGGTGCAGGCGTAGCATCGGCGTTCCAACACCAAATATGTCCGCGAGCGATCCAGGTACGAGCTGTATCCACATGCACTACCTAAGTGGAGCTTGTCCAACAGCTCTGGGTTTGACATAACTTTGTATGTTAGGCAGAGATCGCCTCTGAGTAGGTGATATGCAACAGAGTAAAGCTGGAGTTTTTTGAGACGGTCTGCGTAGGGCATCTGTTTGAGGCCAGTAATCCTCTTTGTGAGGTATTTCTGTGGCCTTTCCAGTTGTTGTAGATGTCTTGTTAGGTACATACCAAAAAGGGCATTGTACTCTATAATGGGTCTAATGAGTGATGAGTAGAGGGGAAAAATGACCTCTTTTTTTCTGGATGAGAAACCTTTTGTGATGAGGTGAGAAATGTAGAAGGATTTCCTGACCACTGTGGTGATGTGATTATCAAAGGAGAGACTACTGTCCACCTGTGTCCCAAAGTCTCTTATCACATTTTCGGTGTTAATTAGACTACCAGCTATGTGGTAGTTCATGGGTACAGAGTTTTTAACAAAGGGGATGACAACACACTTTTTGGCATTGAGCTTCAGGCCATGGCTTTGACACCAGGCATCTGTCTCATTGAGGCCCTTTTGCAGTATGTCCACATCGTTAGGAGTTTCAATTATGGCTCCTAGTTTGCAGTCATCTGCAAACTTTGTTAGCCAAAGACCTTCTGTGTTAGCCTGTACTTCAGAGAAGTAGATACCAAACAGGAGAGGACCCAGGACTGAACCCTGTGGTAATCCACTTGTCACTGGTCTGAAGTCGGATTTGGAGTTTACTACTTTCACAGTGTGGGGTCTGTCCATGAGCCAATTGGCAACCCATCTTGTGACATAGGCATTTATACCTAGCTTAGTGAGCTTATCTATAATTCCGGAGTGGGGGGATGGTGTCAAAAGCCTTGGCGAGATCTAGATAAGTTGTGTGAACCACCTTACCCTCATCTATGGCTTTGGTGACTGCTTCAAAGAAGTCAATCAGGTTTAGGAGACATAATCTGCCTTTTACAAATCTGAACTGGGTAACGTCCAGAGTTTGGAGATTACCAATGTCTTTGTTTATGAGTTCCATGATGACACGTTCCATGGCCTTGCAGACCAGGCTCGTCAGGCTAATAGGGCAGTAGTTCCCGGTATCCGTCATGGCTCCCCCTTTGTAAAGTGGGATAACTGTCACGGTGCGCCATTCAGTGGGCACAAAGCCTGAGGTGAGGCTATGACTGAACATGGTACTTAGGTAGGGTGCCAGTTCATTCTGTAGTTTGTGTAGAACGTAGCCTGGGATATTGTCAGGTCCCACGGATGCTGTGTTCTTGGCTTTGGAGAGTGTGTTTTTTACCTGTGCAGCAGTGATTACAGGAACTTTGCATTCTTCCGGTATAGAGATGGGCCCTCTAGGGGTGAGGGGGGGGGGGTTAAAGTTAGCACTGAACCTATCTGCCAGGATGTTGTCAATATCAGTTTGTTCTGTATATTTAGTGCCATTGTCTGTAACTCAGAGCATATCTGAGTGTTGCCATTGAGATTCTTGACATAGCTATAGAATGCTTTGTGGTTGTCTTTAGAGTCAGTGGCAATTTTGTTTTCGTAACGCGCTTTGGAGGATTTTATGAGGGATCTCAGCTTCTTACTGAGGTTGACCAGGGAGTTCCTCCAAGCATGGGATTTTACTCTTTTTTGCAACAGTTTCTTTCTTCTGTTGTAGAGTTTGTTTATGGCAGAAGACCACCAGAGTGGCTTCCTTTTTTGGAGGATAACATCTTGGTTCTATTAGGGGTAGCATGATCCATGCACTCGTGTAAGTGCTTATAAAGTGCATTTGTGTAGGATTCAACAGTCGTACCTCTATTGTCCGTCTGCATGGGTGTCATGAAGTTTGCCACTTCTGTATTAAGAAGTGTGAAGTTGGCTTTGGAGAAGTTTTTTTTACGGTGGTTTCCCTAATTGGGGGTGGGAGCGGGAAATGGATGTCTAGGATGATTAACTTGTGGTCAGATCTGACCAACGAGGAATTGACCTCTGGTGTGGAACACCAGTTGCCCATGTTGGTAATGATCAGGTCTAGGATATTGTTGCCCCTGGTGGGGGTGTGAATAAGTTGATCCAAGGCATTGAAATTTATGATATCCAGAAAACGTTGAGCAAAAGAGTTGGTACATGAGTAGTTTTCCCAGTTAATGGTGGGTTTGTTGAAATCGCCCATTATTAGGGTGTTGGGTTGTACCCTAATACTTTCCAGTGTATCAAGAAATGAGGAGTGGGAATCCTGGGGCTTGGTGGGGGGTCTGTAGCAAGCTACAATTTGGATTGCGGTCTTGCCCAGAGTTAGTTGCACTTGGATAATCTCGGATGCATTATGCTGTGCAACTAGCCTGGAGGTGTGGATATCCTTAATTAATATGGACACGCCTCCACCTTTAGTGCTTCTTTCCAGGTTAGGTGGCTGAAAGGTGTGGTATGAATTATAGCCTGGTAATGCAGGTGTGCTCTCTGGAGCTTTGAACCAGGTCTCTGTCACTGCACAGGATGTCGATGTTCTCCATTTTAAGGAGTGTCTCGAGTGAGTGCATTTTGAGGTTTACTCTTCTAGCATTGAGTAGCATTACCCTCAGATTTTGCTTGCTTGTACCTGTTGCGGTGGTGAATTTGTCATTTGAACCTTGGCTAAAAAAGGCACTATAGTGGTGGCAAGAGCTTTAGCCAGTATCCAGAATCCCAAGGGAAACAGGTGCAGGCCATCTCCGGCAAAACATCCTGGTCTGTTGATCATGTCATCCCAGGCAGACAAATACTGGATCCCCTTAGAATGACACCAGAAGCTTAGCCAATTGTTGAAGTCAATCATTTTGTCCTTGTACTGTGGTATCATTCTGGGTGATGGCAGGATGCTACTCAGGACTAGGGTCATAACTGCCTGGGCTACAAGATCGGAGAGCTCCTACATGTCTCTTTTCATGTAGTCCAGGGAGGTACGTCTTCAGGTCATTCACACCAACATGGACAATGATAGTGTCATATCTGTACTTGTTGTGGAGTGACCCGAGTGCATGCATTATGTGGTGGATCCTGGCACCTGACAGGCAGCTGACAGTAACTTTCTCCTTGTTTAGTCAGATGAGTGAAACATCAGTGTGCCTGATTATAGAGTCACCTATGACTAGAGTGTTGGGTACGTTGTTATGCATTATGGGCTGTGGTTGAGTGGCACACTGCATTTGTGGGCTATGTGTCATTTGGGTTGTGTTGGGGGGGTGGAGTTTGCTTGCGTTTCTGCTTTGGAGGTCCCTGATACTTGGGCAGGTTTTTATTGAGAGCCTCCATGAATATAGGTGTGTGTTTTGTATTTCTATGTGTGTGTTTTGGTGGTGTAGGTTTTGAGGGACTATGTGATGAGTGTGGTGTGGTGCAAGTGTTTACCTTCTCCTCTTGACTGTCTAGTCCAGTCTTGGGTGAAGAGAGCTTTGCTTCCAGTTTGGCTATATAAGTGCACCTTTCACAGGTTGTAGTGTTGGGTGGTAGGAGGAGAGGGTTGTCTGTGTACATGAGAAAATTGCTGCATTGCCCCAAGATGCCCAGATTCATCAGGTAGACAGGAGAAATCACCGGGAGCTGACCCTTAGACATGCCTGGATAGGTGCTTATTTATTAAGTACTAAAAACTGCTTTCCTCTAGACAAGTGAAGAAAGTTGAATGCTGTAGTAATTTGCAGCTTATTTAGTGCTTACATCGAGTTCTGAACAAGTGCTGAGTTCAAAGAAACAGATTTGAGTGCTGAAACTGAAAAACTGGCTAGTTCTAAGAAACAAAATTAAACTAGAAGGCTTCCCTCCAACACAGAAAGGCTTGGGGGCTCAGAAGTCTACAAACAGTCTTGACCACTTACAGGAAAGGCAGTAAACAAGCTTAATTGTTTTTTTCTTTCCCAGATACTCTCTTTGTACACAGTAGGAGTGCCTGAAATCAGAATATAATCTCACGGCACTCAGTTGAGTGAGCAAATGAGATGGGCCCAGAAGGAGTATCCAAACACAAATTTACAAGAGAGGTGGGCAGTTTCAAAGCCACCAAGATTAATACCAACACAAAAACAGGGACGGTGGGTGGGGAACTAACTGAAAAAACAGAGTCAAAACTTCCATTTCAGTTAATATTCAATGCAACACAAATAAATCAATTAAAATGCTGTATTATTTTAAAAAAGTGCAGATAAAAGGTACTTATATTCTCTTATATGTCTAGTTGAATACAACTAGATCTTAGTCGGCCATAGCTGAGGTTTTAAGCAGAAAATATTCCAAAATTTACCACTTAAATAGGCAGTGACAGGATATCAATGAATGAGACTAGCCCCGCCTGCAATTACTAACAGGCAATAAAAATCTAGCAAGCACTAACTGAAAAAACAGAGTCAAAACTTCCAGTTCAGTTAATATTCAACGCAACACAAGTAAATCAATTAAAACGCTGTATTATTTGTAATAAAGTGCAGATAAAAGGTACTTAAATTCTCTTATACATCCAGTTGAAAACAGCTAGATCTTAGCCGGCCAAAGCTGAGGTTTTAAGCAGAAAATATTCCAAAATGTACCACTTAAATAGGCAGTGACAGGATATCAATGAATGAAACTACCCCCACCTACAATTACTAACAGGCAATAAAAATCTAGCAAGCACTAACTGAAAAAACAGAGTCAAAACTTCCAGTTCAGTTAATATTCAATGCAACACAAATAAATCGATTAAAATACTGTATTATTTGAAAAAAGTGCAGATAAAAGGTACTTACATTCTCTTATACATCCAGTTTAATACAGCTAGATCTTAGCTGGCCAAAGCTGAGGTTTTAAGCGCTACATGAACTGCAAGGAATACCTCTCCATCAACTGCCAGGTCATGTGCAATGCCCAGAGCATTATCATGGATGTGTGTGCTGGCAGCCCTGGAAGCTATCACGACTCCCACATCTGGCATGCCTCACAGTTGTATCAGGTATTTGCCAGGGGGGACATCCCATATGGCCACCTGGTGGGGGATGCTGGCTATGCACTGGAACTATGGATGATGACTCCCATCAGAAATGCACACACACCCATGCAAGAACACCATAATGAGGCACAGGCACAAACCAGAATCATCATAGAGCATGTGTTTGGGATGCTTAAATCACAGTTCTGTTGCTTGGACATATCTGGTGGAGCCTTGCAGTACTCTCCAGGCACATGTGCCTAAATCATCATAGTATTTGCCATGCTACACAATATGATCCTGTGGAAACAGCTGCAGCAGGGACAGAATGGTGAAGGCATCACAGCCCACCACCATTACCAAGGGCCCCACAGGCACAGAGGTACTCAGACAATGAACACCCTGAGCCAGTCCCAGTTGGCAGACGGAGACACACCCAATATGCCCATGCCTTGGCATGGAGGGAACATATAGCACACACACTGACAATGTAGGCACCTAGGGATTGCCACCTTTCTCCACCTGCACACACAGTAAACATGGACGGCACACACACAAGGCTACCTGTAAATTGTCATGTATAGGCAGTCTACTGTGTGCATCCAACATAGGCAGCCCTCAACTATTGCATACACAACTGCTATTGGCATAAGGTAAGTCAACACCTGAACAGTAAATTAATATATCAGCATGAACTGATACTGTATGTATAGGTTCATAGAGTCATAGGTAGGTACTTGGCTAAATGCCCAACAGCATTCATAAGCCTTGTCAAAATGTGTCAGCTTTTGCCACCCCATTGATTAATTAACTGTCCCTCTGTGGAGCAGAGCCAATGGCGGGATCCCTGGGGTGTATCTACTGTTCCCCATCCACTCTTCAAGGTTTCTCTTGAAGAGTGTTAGTGAGGGGTTCTGTATAAAGTAATTAGAGATGTTGTTCCAAAGGATGGGGAGTTTCTGTGACAGGAATCTGTCCCTCCATCATCTTCTAGTTATTGTTGTGGCAAGGTTTAGCTCACTACAGCGTGTGGCTCACTGTGACATGGATTCCCATAGGTGGAGCATATCCATTAAGACTGAATTGGACATGGCTTTGTTGGCCAGAAGAGATCATATCTGAGTAAATGAGATGCCAGTGAGAAAAGCAGGAGTTTATTCAGTCTGGCTGCATAGGTCATATGTTTGAGGCCAGTAATCCTCTTGGTGAGGTACGTTCATGGATCTTCCAGCTGTCAGAAGTGTCTTCTGAGATACATCCCAAATGGGTTATTATACTCTATGATGGGACTGATTAGTGATGAGTAAAGGGGCACTATAACCTCAGTATGTCTAGATGCGAACCCTTTAACAATCAGATGGCCTACATAGAAGGATGTCCTAACTACTTTGGAGATATGATTGTCAAAGGAGAGATCACTATTTACCTTAGTCCCCAGATACCCTATTACCTCATCTGTATTAAAGTGGCTGCCACTTATGTGTTAATATGTGGGTGTTTAGTTTTTCCAAAATGGAATGACCATGCAGTTTGTGGCACTAAGCTGGAGGCCATGACTTTGACACCCTGTGTCAGTCTCTGTGAGGCCCCTTGAAGGATGTCTGTGTCAGCTGGACTGTCAATTATGGCTCCCAGTTTGCAGTCATTGCCAAACATGGTCTGCCATAGTCCACCTGTGTTTGTCTGTACCTCTGAGAAGTATATGCCAAACAGTAGGGGTCCCAGGACTGAGTCCTGTGGGACACCAGTTGTGACTGGTCAAGAGTTGGACCTGGAGGCTGCTAGTCTTACCATGTGGATTTGGTGTGTAAGCCTGTTGGCAACCCATCCTGTGATGTATGGATTTATGTACAGGCTGGTGAGTTTATCAATAATACCTGACTGAGGAATGGTGTCAAAAGCCTTGGTGAGGTCCAGGTAGTATGTGTGAACAACCTCTCCCCTCATCTAACGTCTTGGTGACTGTCTGTAAGATGTCAAACAGGTTCAGTAGGCATGATCTGCACTCAACCAAGCTGACCTGAGTTGGGTCAAGTGTTTGGAGGTTACCAATGTCTTTGTTAATGAGTGCCATGAGTATGCACTCCATAGCTTTGCAGACCAGGCGAGTCAGGCTTGTGGGGTGGTAGTTACCATGGTCAGTTATGTTTCCACCTTTGTGGAGTGGAATAACCATTGCTATGCACCATTGTATGGGCATATAGCCTGTGTAGAGGCTGAGGTTGAAAAGTTTAATTAGGTGGGGGGTTAGTTTGTCTTGTAGTGTTTGCAAGATGCAGTCTGGGACACCATCTGCCTCCACTGATGCTGTGTTTTGCCATTTGAGAGTGCCATTTCCACCTGTGTGTCTCTGATGTCTGGGATACTGTACTTTTCGGGTATTGTTGTGGGCTCTTTAGGGGGTGAAGTTTGCACTGAATGTATCTGCAAGGATGTTGGTGATATCAGTAGGGTCAGTATATTTTGTGCTATATTGCACCAGTACAGTGCAAATCTGTGTGTTACCACCTAGATCCCTGACATAGCCAAATAAGGCTTTGTGGTTATCTTTTGAATCCTTGCCTATTTTCTTGTTGATGTTAGCCTTGGATGATTTCATGAGGGACCTAAGTTTCTTACTAATACTGGTCACGGATGTCTGCCCTTCTTGGGATTTGCTGTTTTTCTGGACTACTGTCCTACTTCTGTTGTATAGCCTGATAGCCTGTTTATTGCAGGGGTCCACCAGACTGGTTTCCTTGTCTTGGAGGAGCGAGTCTTGCTTTACCAGTGATGGCACGATCCATACATCCTTGTAGGTGCTTATAGAGTGCATTTGTAAATCTTTCTGTATCTTGAGCAGTGGTTTCACTTAGCATGGGGGCTGTGAAACCTCCCACCTCTGTCTTTAGTAGTGTGAATTTAGCTGTAGGAAAGGTATTCACTGTGGTTTCCTTGGGTGGATGAGATTGTTGGGTGTGGAAATCATCAGTGAATAGTTCATGGTCAGATCTAACCAGTGACCGGTTTACCTCTGCTGTGGTGCACCTGTTGCCCATGTTGGTGATTACCACTTCTAGTATGTTTACACCTCTTGTTAGGGAGTTTACCATATGATACAGGGCATATGAGGTGATAAATTCCAGGAAGTGCTGGGCCTGGAAGTGAGTACTCGAGTAAGTTTCCCAGTTAATGGTAGGGTAGTTGACATCACCCAATACCAGGGTGTTTGGTAGGACTGTCATGTTTTCTACTGTCTCCAGGTAGGTGGAGTGGTGGTCCTGGGTCATGGAGGGTGTTCTGTAGCAGGCCACAGTTTGCACTCCAGTTGTGGCTGATGTTAGATGTACATGGATGATCTCAGAGGTATCATGCTGCCCCACTAACCTGGAAGTGTAGGTATCCCTGATGAATATGGATACACCCCCTCCATGTCTGTGTCAGTCCATGTTCTGTGGCCGAAATGTGTGGTATGGGTTGTAGTCAGGTAGTGCTGGTGTGCTCTCAGGAGCCTTAAAACAGATCTCAGTTACTGCACAGATTTTGATGTTGTCCATACTGAGGAGTGCTGTGAGTGTGTGCATGTTGTGATTACAACCCCTGGCATTGAGTAGCATAACCCTCATTGATTTCGCTATTGTGCTGTTTACAGAGGTGGGATTCACCTTTGAGACTTGCCTAAAAAAGGCACCATGAGGGTGCCAATAGCCTTGGCCAGTATTCCAAAGCCTAAGGCTGACACATGCAAGCCAGTATGGTATTGTTGCATGCATGTTTCCCATCTGTGATTGTTTTTCATCTTTCCTTTAGTTAACCTACTGGTAAGCAATAGAAAGCCTTAAACTTATACAAGTCCTCTAGCTGCTAAGATAGGCTTTTGGAGTGATTAAGTATCAGTGTTATGTATGTTCTTGCTGTAGGTAACTGTTTTCTGACTACATGGTGATTTTTCTTTGTATATTGTGATCTGAAAGCTCAGTTTATTCACATATTATGTCTGTGATGGCCTGCACTTTAGAGGTTGACAGATAATATTATGTCTGTGATGGCCTGCACTTTAGAGGTTGACAGATAGGTAGTAGGCTATCTGCCCAAGGGTATTTAAAAGTATAGCTACAGTATGTGGGCTTTCTCCACACCATTGATGAAGTAACTGAGCCTCTGGCAAGCATAGCCAATGAAGTGGTTCCAGGCAGAGTTGCCAGAAGCTGTGGAAGACTGGGGTGGTGGAGGGTGATAGGGGCACATAGTGATCTAAAAAGGGCATGTCAATGTGAAAAATCAACACCATTCAATTTCCCCAACAGGTCTTGCAGCTATAAAACTGGAGGGGCTCACCCAACCCCTGGTTGTATGGTTCTGGGACACAGGATCCCAGGGGTGTATATTCTGTTACCCATTCACACATCAAGGTTTCTCTTGAAGTGTGTCAGTGAGGGGCTATGCCTAATGTAGTTATGAATTTAATTTATATTCTCTCATTTCATTTGTTATGTTTTTATTTCAAGAGTAAGTGAAGCTCAGTAGGTTTCGGTGCCTCCACCCTTTGCTTAGCCTAGCTTACACATAGAAATTATCTAAATATGAAATAGGCAGAAGCAACGTTAATGTCAATAGTGTAATGGTTACAGTATTTGCATAGTATCTGTACAATCGTGGTTCAAATCCCAATAAAGTCAGAGATGTTAGTCTTGTTAAAAAGTATACCTTAACCACAGCTTGCATATTTACGTAGTATTCTTCAGTATGATAAACATTTGAAAAACCCATATAAACCCAAGTGTGCTGAAGAGTAAAGTCAACAGAGAATGTAATGCTATGCAAGCACATAGTGAGATGTTACATCACTGAAATGTATATATCCTGAGTAGTTAGCAGATGCGGCCATGTTTGCGTGCACAGGTTATAAGGTTTAAAGTTTATTTAACTGTATTTAACTGCTGCTTTAATGTCACACAAACACTTTTAAACATGTTTACAACTGCTTAAATGAGCCTTATTCTGGAGTAAAAAGCATTTTAAAGCATCGCAGGTGTTGAATCCTGGACCATGCACACCATAGTCATGGGACTTACCGCTAAGCCATCGGAGCTGTATACATGTTTCATCTTCTTTAGACTACACCTTATACTATAGGCATTCCACAGTACTGACCACAAATGGGACACTTTGTGTACATATGTATAGTACATTGTAATGTACTGTAGTTTGTGAATCAACATTTACAAGTCTACATATGTATAACTGTTACAAATTAATACTATATATATATATATATATATATATATATATATATATATATATATATATATATATATATATAGATGTCAGTGATGTCTGCACATAGAAATATATATGTGTATATATATATATATATATATATATATATATATATATATATATATATATATATATACCTGTGTGTGTGTGTGTGTGTGTGTATACAGTTACATCTATAGCCATATATATAAACATCTATGAACACACTTCATGACACAGAAGCAATCCAAAGGAATTGAAGTGTACACAAAACACATGCAGCTCTAGTATTATAAATATTAATATTAACTTAATTCACCATAGAAGGGATGGTTGTTGTGTATGTGGAGATTGGGGTGGGGGAGGAATGATGGGTAATGAAATTACGCATCAAGGAGATCCTGGGTTGGATGATCAATAAGTGAACTGGAGGGGTATACATGGAGTATGGGGACAATATAAAAAGGACACAAAACAAGTGTGATGATTGGGGAGAGATGGGCTAAGGCTGCCAGCCTAGTCAAATAGAATTTGATATCTACTTCTGGCATTTGTAAATAAATGTAAAATACAGCCATGTTTTCTTGATAGTAATTGTAAAATACAGGCATGTTTCTTGAGTGAAAGAAAAACACTGCAAAATGTGAACTTCAAGATTGTTACAACATTGCCCCCTTGCTGTAAAGAAAAACTAAGTCAAGCCTTTCAAATGTGCCTTTTGAAATTTAAATGATTTTATGATATTCTTTGATCTTTAAAGTTGGTTCCCATCAGGCTGGCTGAAGACATTCTGTCTATTGCGGTAACTAAGGAGCATTTTGATCTTGATATCCAACTTACCAGCACTCTGCATATGCTGACATGTAAGTTTCTAGCCCTGTGATTTCTTGTAGGAATAGTTAAAGCTAGTAAATATTAATTAGGTATTTTTCTTTGAAATCAGACCTGTCCTACTGTATTATTTTAAGTTTCTGTGTGATCTTTGAACTCTTAGATATCTCTGTGGTGTAGTAGTTTTGTCTTGTGTTTTAATTATGTATTATTAAATATTTTTAAAACCTTCTACCTGTGGCTGCTTTGTATAGAGATAAGCTCTAGAATACATCGCATATTTATAGAGGTTATTGTAAAAGGCCACTCTAAAGTAAGCCTTGACTGTTAGTCATACTACCATTGGATATTAATATTGCACAGTAATAATTGGACACTCTTTTAAGGGCCTTTTAGTAGCTGATATTATTAACTGGGTGGTGGCAGTAATTACTACCATATAGTCTGGGTAAAGGGGCACAGTTGGAAAATATGTGTCAGCCTTTCCCAGGAGTGTCTGTGAAGTTGTATAAATACTTATCTCAAAGTGTGTGTGTGTTGTGTCAGCTACTTGGCAGAGACACGAAGCACTGGTTGGACAGAGAGGGTACTGGAGGTTTTAGCTTCCCCAGTTAGGCTGAGACCTGGACACTATTGTTGTGCCAGTGGGGAGTCTTATTGGAGACCTGGTGAGCAAGGGAGCAGCCAGCCCTAGACTGACTGTGATCTCTGTGTGCACTTAAGGGAAATTGTACTTTACTGTGTGTATTAGTTATCCTTTCCTCTTCTAGGAGATGACCTCCCTGGTGTTTGTGGTGAGGGTTCAGGCTCCTTGATTGCTGGGCCAGGGCACTGTCATCACAAGTTCTCTTCCCTCCACCAGAGAACTCAAACAAGTTTTTCAAGTACCCCTTGAGAAACATTGTTTGAGAATGTCAGGTCTATCTGAGTGTATCTCACCCCATTCCCTGTCTTGACAGCCCATCTGCATTGGCATTGCTACTCCCACTGCAGTGCTGCATTGACATATCATATGCTTGCAACCCCAGACTCCATCTTAGCAACTTGGCATTTTGCTGACTGGCTCTGTTTAACCATGTTAGAGGGTTGTGATCTGTCATCACAGTGAATTTTCTTCCATACATATAAGGTTGTAGTTTTTGTAGTGCCCACACTATGGCTAGACATTTTTTTCTACCGCTGCATAGTATTCCTCCCTTAGTTGGAGCCTATGACTGAGGTAAACCACTGGGTGCTCTTCTCCCTCTAAAGAACTCTGGCTAAGTACAGCTCCCACCCCATAGTTTGAAGCATCCACCTGCACAACAAAATTGTTGCTGTAGTTTGGACTGGCTAACACAGGGGGTCCTCCCAAAGCTTCCTTAAGCTTCTGAAATGTTTGCTCACATGCTGGTGTCCACACTACCTTATCTGGCCTATTCTTTCTTGCCAGGTCTATGAGGGGAGCAGATATGGTACTATAATTGGGAACAAACTCTCTGTAGTACCCTGGTGACCCTAAGAAATCCCCTCACCTGCTTTTTGGTAACAGGTGCAGGCCATGCCTGAATAGCTTCCATTTTGGAAGGTTCTGGCCTTATCTTACCACTCCCCAGTCTATGTACTAGGTAGGCGACCTCTGCCATACCCACCTGACATTTATTCAGCTTAATAGTCAACCCTGCCCTCTGTACTCTGCCCAGCACCTCCGTGACATGCTGAAGGTGTTCTTGCCAGGAATGGCTGTAGATAGCAATATCATCCATGTAAGCAAAGGCAAACCCTCCTGCTCCTGCTAAGATATTATCTATCAGCCTCTGGAAAGTCACTGGGGCATTCTTCATCCCAAAGGGCATCTTTGTGAACTTATACAAGCCAACAGGAGTCACAAAGGCTGACTTCTCTCTAGCAGTGGGAGTCAAGGTCATCTGCCAGTAACCCTTGGTAAGATCAATGGTTGTAAGATACTTAGCTACTCTAGGGCCTCATCTGTCCTAGGCATGGGGTAAGCATCTGACTCAGTGTGACTATTTAATTTCATGTAATCCACACAGAACATGGTGCTGCCATCCATCTTTTGCACCAACACCACTGGTGAGGCCCAGGGATTGTTGGATTATTGAATCACCTCTAGTTCCAACATCTCATGTACCTCCTCCCTCAGAGTCTGTTTGACTCTCTCAGACACGTTATAAGGGGCCTGCCTAATAGGCCTTTGGGGTCCTGTATCCACCTGGTGCTGCACCAGGTGGGTGCTCCGTGGTTTTGCGGTGAACATGCCCCCCAAACTCCTGCAACACTGCTTGGATTTCTCGAACCTGGGTAGAAGATAGCTGCTGGGACATTGCCACCCCTTCCACCGAGGTGTCAGCCCCAGCCTCACTGAGGAGATCATTCCCCAGATCTCCCTCAGACTCCTCCTGCAATCCACTGCAAATGCTCAGCACAAGGGCCTCCCTATCATGGTAAGGTTTTATCATGTTAACATGGTACAATTTGTGCCCCTACCATCTGCCTAGCACTTCCTCCATGTAGTTAACATCACTTACCTTTCTTACCACCTTGTAGGGTCCCTCTCAAGCTGCCTGTAACTTGTTGTGTCTGACAGGAATGAGAACCATCACCTGCTGCCCTACAGCATACTCTCTGGCTTGAGTATTCCTGTCATACCACACCTTTTTCTGTTGTTAGGCTTCTGCCAGGTTCTCCTGGGCCAGGCCCATGAGTTCCCTGAACCTTGTCCTGAGGTTCAGGACATATGCCACAACAGACTCCTTGTGAGACTCACACTCACCTTCCCACTCATCTCAAATTAAATCTAGAGGACCCCTCACCTTATGCCCGTATAGCAACTCAAAGGGTGAAAAACCCGTGGATTCCTGGGGAACCTCCCTATAATCAAACAACAGACGGGGAATATTTGTCCCAATCCCTCTTAAACTGATCTGCAAAAGCCCGTAGCATGGACATGATTGCAGAGTTTAACCTCTCAACAAGACCATTAGTCTGGGGATGGTAGGGGGTGGTCTTCATGTGCTTCACCCCACAGGACTTCCACAGACAAGCCAGCAGGTCTGACATAAAATTGGCACCTCTGTCAGACAGTATTTCCTTTGGGAAACCTACCCTGCTGAAAATCTCTAACAAAACATTTGCCACCTTCTCTGCCTCAATGGAGGACAAAGCCACTGTCTCAGGGTATCGTGTAGCATAATCCACTACCACTAAGATATACTTTTTCCCTGTGGATCTCAGAGGGCCCACAATATCCATAGCTACCCTCTGAAATGGCTCCTTAATCACTGGCAAAGTCATCAAAGGAGCTCTCACCTTGTCTCCTGCCTTGCCTTCTTTTTGGCACTGCTCACAGGTCCTGCAGTACCCTGTTACATCTCTGGAAATTCCAGGCCAATAGAAGTTTTGCATAATACGCCTCTTTGTACATTTTATGCCCATATGACCTGCAAAGGGACTATCATGGGCTATGGCTAGAAATGCCAGATGGTAAGCTCTAGGCAGTACCAACTGCTGTACTCTCTCGGCTCCTAGCCCTCCCTCAGGGGTCCACTCTCTGTACAGTAACCTTTTGTTCCAGTATACAGATTCCCCCTTCCCTTGAGAATCAGATGCCTCCCTAGCTACCTGTCTCAGGCCTTGAAATGTAGGGTCTGAGAGCTGAGCCTGTCTCAATTCTCTCCTTCTAACCCTTCCCAGCTCCCCTTCCACAGGAAGTCTGTATTCCTCTGACAGTGGTGCCTCACTGTCAGCCTGGGTACTACTACTCACCTCTACCTTTGCAGTTACCCTGTCCAAGGGAACATCAGTACCCACAAGCAGGTGTGGCTCAAATTCAGTCTCACTGCTATAGTGTAGCTCACTCCCTGAAGTAACCACCTCAGCTGTCCTGGCTGCAAGTATGCAGTCTGTCTGGGTCTCCCCTAGGCTACCAGACCCACATGCTTTTCTCTTAGCCTCACTGCATGTAACTGTATAAGTACATAATACTGACTCATCCAAATCCTTCCCTCTCAGGACATCTGCAGGATGGTAATTCCATACCCTGGTTGTCGCAAGACAACCCACTATTGGCATTTTGTCTTTCCCACTTACTGGCTCCCTCATCTTTCGTTCCCCACCTTGCCTCCATGGACACCTGTATGCCACATGACCCCACTGGCTGCATTCAAAACATTTCACCCTAGGTCCTGGATGTGTACCTGGACTAGTGGCTTCCCCTGCTACTGGTGGATTCTGTTGGAGCAGTCTGTGCTGCCCACCATGGATTCCTTTAGTCCCATGAGCAGTACAATGGGTCCCTTTCCTGTGCAGAGCTGCCCTGCTTGCTGGTTATAGGTCTCCCTTTTTCCCCAACTCCTCTGAGACGCACACTGTTTATCAGCTAACCAGAACCTCATGTTCTCAGGCAAAGTGCTAAGGGCTTGTTCCCTTAACAAAAGGTCTGTCAGCCCTTCAAAAGTGGTGACCTGACATCCACTGACCCAGCTATGAAAATAAGTGCTGAGTTCAACAACATATTAACATACATTTTCATCTGCCTTGTGTCTATACTCACAAAACTTTTTCCTATACATTTCAGTTCAGTTAGCTTAAAACATTCTGACAAATGTCTTTTTACAGCAGTATAATCAAAACAGTCAGTGTCATGCATTTTTTGCTAAAGAAGTTACAGCTTTACCATGGAGTAAGGGGGTCAGGAACCGTACCCAAAGCCCTTGGTCAACTTCATACTGTCTACATACCCACTCAAACATATGAATGAAGCTATCAAAATTATCCCCCTCTTTAAACTGTGGAAGAAATTTACAGACCTTTTGTGCTTCTGGGGTCCGGTTACTCCCTTCCCCATTACCTCCATGACTCTGGCAAAGAGTCAGTATTTCCCTCTCATGCCTCCTCTGCTGTTCATTTTCCTAGGCTTGTAGGCTCCTGATTTTCTCAGCTGCTTCTAGTTCCATGCACTTGGCCTCCAACTCAAGTCTCTTTAGCTCCAGCTGGATTTTTAAGTCCACTGCAGAAAGGTTGAGCTGTCCATTCTCTGAGGATATTGTATCTCCACTGTCAGTCTGATTGTCCTCCAGGCTGCTGTTCTCTGATGCAGCTGTAACCAATGTTACAATCAGGTCTGCTTTAGTCAGGTTTCCATGCACCAGTCCCCTAGCCTGGCACATCTCTGCCAGCTGGCTCCTTGTCAGCTTTCCATACTCTTCTGCTGACATACTGCCTGCTCACCCTGACTAACACTAAGCTAAGAAAAGGAATAAAACAATTGTGATCTGAACTCTGAGAATACACTGCGTGGCTGTTTTAGAGTACAAAACACTTTTAGAGATCATTGTACATAAGCTACAGGAATTCGCTCTACCCACACCACTACAAGCCAATTAGTGTGAAGTAGATCCCACCACTGCCACCACTTGTGACAACTGTGCCCTGGCCCAGCAATCAAGGAGCCTCAATCCTCGCCACTAACACCAGGGAGGTTGTCTCCTAGAAAAGGAAAGGATAACTAATACATACAGTAAAGTACAATTTCTCTTAAGTGCACACAGAGATTACAGTCAGTCTGGGGCTGGTTGCTCCCTTGTTCACCAGGTCCCCAATATGACTCCCCACTGGCACAGCTATAGGGTCCAGGCCTCAGCCTAACTGGGCAAGCTAAAACCTCCAGTACCCTCTCTGTCCAACCAGTGCTTTGTGTCCCTGCCAAGTAGCTGACACAACACACACACACACACACACACACACACACACACACACACACACACACACACACACACACTTTGAGATAAGTATTTATACAACTTCACAGGCACTCCTGGGAAAGGCTGACACAAATTCTCCAACTGCGCCCCTTTACCCAGACTATACAGTAGCAATTACTGCCACCACCCAGTTAATAATATCAGCTACTAAAAGGCCCTTAAAAGAGTGTCCAATTATTACTGTGCAATATTAATATCCAATGGTAGTATGACTAACAGTCAAGGCTTACTTTAGAGTGGCCTATTACAATAACCTCTATAAATATGCAATGTATTCTAGAGCTTATCTCTACACAAAGCAGCCACAGGTAGAAGGTTTTAAAAACATTTAATGATAAATAATTAAAACACAAGACAAAACTACTACACCACAGAGATATCTAGTAGTTCTACGATCACACAGAAACTTAAAATAAGACAGTAGGACATGTCTGATTTCAAAGAAAAATACCTAATTAATCTTTACTAGCTTTAAATATTCCTACAAGAAATCAAAGTGCTAGAAACTTACATATGAGCATAAGCAGAGTGCTGGTAAGTTGGATATCAAGATCAAAATGCTCCTTAGTTAACACAATAGACAGAATGTCTTCAGCTAGACTGACTGAAACCAACTTTAAAGATCAAAGAATGTCATAAAATCATTTCAATTTCAAAAGACACATTTGAAAGGCTTGACTTAGTTTTTCTTTACAACAAAGGGGCAGTGTTGTAACAATCTTTAAGTTCACATTTTACAGTGTTTTTCTTTCACTCAAGAAACATGCCTGTATTTTACATTAATTATCAAGAAATGATGCCTGTATTTTACATTTATTTACCAATGCCAGAATTAGATATCAAATTCTATTTGACTAGGCTGGCAGCCTTCGCCCATCTCTCCCCAATCGTCACAACAAGAACCATTCTCATCCATAATACACCCTATCAGGTCACATTGCAACACTTAATTCTACAAACATATGAACATTAACATGTATCATACATATGTACACCAACTGACTGTCACATTTGTTTACAGTAGTGAGGAATGCCCATAGTAAAATGTATATTCTAAACACCATAACATTTGTACATATCTCAGATGCCTTACTGATAAAGTCAGTGACTGTGGTGTTCATGGTCCTGGGGTCAAGACCTACAAGGGCTGCTAATTTATTTTGAGGGCCAGAATAAGGGCTGTTGGAAGCCGGTTGATTAAAGCACTTTTAAGCAGTTGTAAGCGGGTTTGCACAGGTTTGCGTGATGGTAAGCAGCGCTTAAACATGGTTAAATGGATAAGCGCTTCACAGGTTTAACCTTTGCTTAATGTCGCACAGACCATGGGCAAACCTGCTTACAACTGTTTAAATGTGCGTTAATCACACTTTCCCTACCAGTGCCTGCTCTGAGAGATAAAATAATAACCACTTCCAGGATTAGAACCCGTACCCATGTACACCATCCTCAGAGTAACCAATCCTTAAGCTACCTGAGATGTACCTATGCCAGTTATGTATTCAGACAGGTTAAAACACAAAAGGGAGGATTGTGTTGAAATAGGACAAACACTATGTACCCAATGAAAGGTGTATGCAATATATATATATATATATATATATATATATATATATATATATATATAGAGAGAGAGAGAGAGAGAGAGATACATGTCGATATATGGTGATATACATATATATATGTAGATATATAGATAGGTTAAAAACATCTACACATCTATGGAGGTGCATATAAACGTATGCAATAATATATATTATATATCTATATCTATATCTATAAATATATGTATATATATATATATATATATATATATATATATATATATATATATATACATTCTGCCACCCCCAAACAATATGAACATAACATATGATGAGTATATTCCAATACACTATTACAAATATGTTCTATGGACATGAGCCAAATAGGGTTAGTCACCAACACAACTACAATGACTGCAAATATCCATGACAGAAATACATAGACATCTTTCATTCAGCAAAACATTATTACATTCCGATGTATTGCCAAAAGGATTCAAGGGCTAACATTACCTGCATGCTATACAGGAATCATTTAACAGTGCCTTAATGAATCAGCCTGCAATTACCATAGTATTAGTACACTAAGGGATAGGTGTTCACATAGGGAAAGAGCTCCCACACACATATAGAATATGTATAAAAGCAGTTCCTACACACCTGCATCTACTATGTATACCCACCAACATCTGACCCACACCCAAACTAATTACAATGATACATACTGTCATACCATAACCAATTATTCACCCACTGTACGACATCTGCTGAAGCCTTAACATACCTGGACAGAGACACACTAACATGGCCCTATGTGAAATAGTTGCTGTTATACAATGGAACAACTGCTGATGTTACAGGGTTTGTTTGAACTAATCCTGTTTCAGAGGGTTGAAAAGTAATTAGAAAAGGAAGTGTTAGCAATTACTGATTATCAGCACAGTATAATACACATTTACACCAAACTAGAGATGTCTGGTGAGCAAACTGTAAACCCCCCAACATTATATGCATAGCCATACAGCCTTGAGCTGGTCAAACATCCTGGCCAGACTGAAACATATGCAGAAGTATTAGGTACAGACAAACCCTGCACAAGTAGCAATGTTCAAAATATAACAGCAGTACTCACATTTAGACCAAATCTTCTAGGCATTACACACAATGTATTTGTGTTTGTCTCCCTACATCTGTTGCAATAAATTTCAAGCAACACTTCCAGGCTGTCTTCCTCACAAGTAAGGCAAAGGGACAATGCCCAAGTGGAGTACTCAGTTATACTTCACTTTTGCCATTGTATTGGCTAAGGGAGTTGCTGCCCAGCTGATGTGCATGTAATTAACTACTTTGGAACACCAATTGGTGATCAGGATAGCATACGTTACTGATCTCTAACTATAAAAGGATGCCTTGTCCCACATTAAACCATCTGTATCTACCTGCAGAACAGTACAAAATACCCAACAGAAGATTGAAACACAAACAAAAAATGATTAATATACCAGTCAATAACACCTCCAGTTACTAAGGTGTGTATAACATTTAGTATGTCTGAGTATGTAGTACCTGTGCTGTAATAATTACAGTGTAATCAATACATATAGTGGAAATAGTTATCTTGTAGTGATGTATTGTTGAGCAGTAGTAATGCTTGTAGTATTCTATGTGTGTACTGCTGTAGGTCACATAGCAAACTCCTCATACACTGCAAGGGATGATATATATGGGCTTGGAATTCACCAATTATTTTCCAGCCACTGTCAGTGTCAGTGTCAGGGTTGATCCAACAAGTATGTGCTATAACAGGGGATAGTATATGTTGATATATTGTAACAGTAGACATATGTATGGTTGTATTAGTGAGATGCACATGTCAAAGGTGGGTTTACTGTGCAAATATGATTTGCATTGTGGGATATTGTGCCAATAACTGTGTAATGTACAGTATTTTAGGCAGATCTGTATTCCATTTTACATAGCAATTCCGTTATGTTATGCAAACATTAGTTATGTCTATTGGCAATTACAATACTCAATAACAGGATACATATGACTTGTATTCATCTGACAGTTTAGCAGCATGATAGCAAAGAAAATTGGAAGAGCTAGGTAACTATCCATGCACAGAAGACATGTAATATCCACCTCTCTAGTATTGTTTGCAAGGAATAACAGCTGTGCATGTGTACATGTTATGCAAATGTGTAGTGACCCTTGTTACAGGGCTGGGCCAAATGGCTATGTGCACACCTACATAGAGTGGATATTGAGAGTAGAGACACACTGGTTGAACTTTCAGGTTTGTGTAGCCTAACCTTTCATTGCCAACCTAACAGCCACTTGCAAATACTGTATGTAAGGCTGTGCAAAGTACTGGTAATGAAACAGGTTACATATCATCTTTAACTCCAGTGTAACATCTGCAGTAGGAGTATAAGATGTAGGAGACTGCTGCCCATGTGTAATAGCTGCTTCATTGGTGATGGCTTACACTATCTGATTATATCCTGATCATGTTGATAGTGGCAGCAGAATCTATTGATACTTGACTCTGTTTGGGGAGTGGGTGTCTGTGCCCAACAGAGCTCATGGTTCTGGTGGATATGTGAGTATATACCCAGAAAAGGATACAGACCTGCTGACACTTGCATCATCTACAATCAACTATCAGGATGTAATGTGCTCCTCAGACAAGGATTGCTGCTAAAGGTAGCTACTATGTTTCTGTAATAGCCAGTGTTGTCACATCCATAACACAAATATTTACTTGTGAGCATCGCTGTCTAAAACATCTTCATAAGCAATACGTAAACCAAATACAGTGCTTGGTACTTGTCATACTAAATGCTCATACAGGCATGTCCACTAGTCAGCAACTGGTGTTTACTAATGTCAGCTTTGTGTATGTGGCCATCCTGGGGGAATGTAATCTCTATGCCATGTACACTGCCAAACCCACCTAACACCACACCCCACACATTTTCTGGGATGCAGCTACAGGGGTAAGCTGGAGGGCAGTCCAGTCTACAGCCATGACTGGACTGGACAGTCATGAGGTGTAGGTTAACACATGCATCTCATCACCACAACCAACACATATCCTTACCAGAACACAGTAAGGACACCCACACATACCACCAGAAATTACACATATTCACAGAGGTGTCTATGTATCTGGCCAAGCAAGAGACCTCCCAAGCTAGAATAGATAGACAACAAAATACACAAACTGTATGACATAGTTTGCATAATTGTGCCACACCTCAGAACACATGGCCAGAAACATGCCCACCAGTACACATTTGTGAATGCAAACTCTAGCACTATGTTACACACCAAGCTATATGAGGGCATACATAGTGTCAGCTGCCTGTCTGCCATGATTAGCCACATACCCATACACTCAGACCACCTTTTGAACTATACACATGTCTCTGGCATATTCCATGTTGTTGTGCAGGACCTGTGATGCCGTAGCCTGGACTGCATGGAAACACACATGTAGGAACTGTCAGGCCTTGTAGCCCATGCAGATATGTCCCGAGGCCTAGGTAGCATTCTGCCATTGGCCAGAATGATACTGCAGTACAGGGACAAAAGGATTGTATTCCACAATTGTCTAATGTACTGGTGTAATTCAAAGGGTATCCAGTATCTCTCTGCCTGGGATAACATGGTTGACAGACCATGATGCTTTGCCAGACAGGGCCTGCACCTGTCACCCCTGGGAATCTGGATACTGGCTAGGGCTCATGCTTCCCCTATAGTGCCTTCATCATGCAAAGTTCAAGTGAAAGTCCACTGCTGTAACAGGGACAGCCAAGCAATAAACTACAGGTCTCGCTACTCAAAGATACATGTCAGAAACTCAATATGGACTCACTTACGTCAATCCTTAGCATGGAGAACATATCTGTGCAGTGACTGAGATATGGTTCAATGCTCTGGAGAGCACCCCTGCATGACCATGTTATAACACATACCTCACCTCTTGGCCATTATCCTTTATTGGAACACATGGGCCACAGGCGTGTCCATATTCCTGATGGATATGTACACCCCACACTAGTTGCACTTGAAAAACCTCAGATGCATTATGCAGAGAAACTACCTTTGTGTCAAAGTGGAATCCAAATTGCACCTTGTGACAGATCACCCACCATGCCTCAGAATTCCCAACTGTCATCTTGTGCTGTAATGGGGAATATTAGGTATGAGACACAAAACCATAATAATGGCTACTCTCAACTATCCCATTATGAACTGGGAAGACTCCTCATGTACCAACACCTATGCTCAATGCATGTTGGATTTCATCAACTCCAATGACCTGCATCACCATAGTCACACAAACAGGGCCAATAGTATGCTACACCAAGTCAGTCTCCAAAGCCAATGTTATGCTTATTAAGACTGAAGTGGTGACTGTCATGGCACCCATGCAGATGGACAACGCATGTGGAAATGCTGAATCCTACACAAATGCACTTTACGCAATCACATAAGTGCAGTGATTGTGCCACTGAAACAGAACCAAGATTCAACCAAACACAAACAGGAAGGCAAACTGGTGGTACTCTGTCTTAAACTGTACCACAGACAGTAGTAACTGCTGCAAGAGTGAACGCACATGAGTGGAGGTGATCTCTGGTCAGCCTCAGTAAGATGCAGATACACCATATAAAACCACACAAAGCTACTGTGAAACTAATCAGCCACATATTATGAGGCCAACCACAGAGCATGTCATGAATCGTAATGGTAACAACAAGACCTGTCATGCTTCACAGCACTATGGCATGAGAAGTATTGCACCAACAGAAATAGCACCTGTTCATCCAGATAGGGTCTTGGATAACCTAAACCCACTTTCTCCTCCCCCCCAACAGGTACACATATTTATATATCCATGTATACTACAGAGCCCCTGTAATAACAACTATGCAGTACAAGCTGCACTCTCTAAAGCCATACATACCACTTGCATGGGACCTGTCAACATCCCAGGGTGTATCCTACACAAATGTTAAAACAATTTGCTCTCCACATACACATCATGTTCAATCATAGCTTCATGTCAGGCTGTGTACACACTAAATGGTGCACGGCAACAGTTATCACACCCCACAAAGGGGGAGACACCACTGATAATGGGAATTAGTGCACTACTACCCTGCTAAGTTTGGTCTGTAAGGCCATGAACCTTGATCAACTTATTTGATGTAGTCAGTACAGATGTAGATGACAGTAAGGTTGATTCACGCAGCATATCATGACCTTGTCAGGTCTTAGGACACCATCACACATACTGTGTTCCAGCTACACTCAGTAAACTAGGTGTATATTCCTATGTCACAGGAGTGGTTGGCAACTGGACTGCTGGCAGAACAAACACTACAGAAGGTGTCTGACTTATACACGCACATCAAACCAGTGCCAGCTACAGTAATACAGGATTAATTCCTGGTACTCCCTCTCTTTGTTATCTATACCATACAGACTAACACAGAAGGCATCTTCCTATTGAAGTTTGCAAATGACTATGAACTAGGAGCAATAGTTGACTCAATGAGTGCTGCGGTCAACATACAGAAGGGCCTTTGTTTGTCAGATGTGTGGTGTGTGACGTATGGCCACAATCAGGCAGCTAAGTATTGCATTGTCATCCCCTATGTTAAAAACCCTGTACCCATGAACTACCACCTAGTCAGTGGTCAACATAATGGAAACTGTGTGTATGGGATGCAGCTGGACAGTAGTCTTTCCTTTAATAGTTACTTCACCACACCAGTCAGGTAGTCGTAAGTGGCACCCGTAATCATGACCGTTTGGAGGATGAGGTCCTCATTCCATACCTCCTTGACAACCATGAAACACTCTTCAACCATGTGTCACAGGACATACAGCAGCGGGATGTCCAGCGGGAGGAACTTCACAGGAGGGTAAATGATGTTGGCGGCCACAATCGCACCTATCAGCAGGTGCGCTGACACTGCACCGACCTCAGATGGGTGAAACAACGTGCAAATGCAATCACCAGGGAACAAGGTGCAACAGATGGGGGGGTCACTCACCCAGCCCCCACTCACATGTATCAAGGAGCTACTGGCCAACCTGGGGACTACCTGCAGAACTCCATCCACAAGCTTTAGCTGGTATTGTGGAGGTGGGTGTCTCACAACCACTGAGCCTGGAGTTGCCTGGTAAGTCACTATTGCACATATAACACAACTATATTTCATATAGTTACATGTGTTACTGTAAGTATGTAATGTAACATCATATGCAAGGCATGTATGCACACATGCCACATACTATAGTTTGCTACTGAATGTATGCACAGATGTGCATACTCCATAGTATAGTCTACTGTACTGGCTTATGCGCTAACATGCACATTGCACCCTGTAGCTATCACACAGGTGTGGCTAATGATCTTACTGCTGTGTCACGCCTATTTAGGTACTTCTGGCATTTTGCAGTGACAGCAGCCTGTTGCAGGTGAGATTGTTATTATTTTTCAGGCTTGATAATGCACAGATCATATTAATTGCATGCAATCTGCCATGTGTCCATTTAACACACATACACATAATGTATGGTGGTCCTGTTAATATATACAGGTCAGAACTACAATGCATCACAGTGGTTACCCGTGTGGAATAATTGAAGACTATATGAATCACATACACTAAACCTTACAAACTGTCATTGCCAAATGTGTAGACAGCTGTGAATACAATGGTGGAGGTGTGGTTCACTGTAGGGACATGTACTACAGATCAGCATTACACATGTGGGGAATACAAACAGCACTATACAGAGAGCATATGTGTGCACACACTCTAAATGTTTTGGAGCTGCAATATGACCATCCCACAGGATTTACCCTTGTGGATTATACCCTAGCTATGAATGTAACACAATGTCATCTGCTATCTGACATGTCCATGACATTTAGTGGGCTGACTGCAACATTGCTTAACTATCCTGCAAAACATGATATCACACATCCCAAACATGCCACCCTTTGTCTGCATAACCCTGTCCTCAGTGGAGCATATGACGTCTATGGGTGTATGTCATATGGGACAACACTGACATGTGAAATAGATGCCCATCACAATCATTGGACAAAACATGTGTACACATGGCCATGGAGGATGGCCAGGGACATGGAGCAACACACACAGTAGAAGTGATGTACATGTGTGTACACCCTGTTGTACATTGGCTCGACACAATACAACTATGTCCTTTGTGTAATGATGATATTGCAGATGTGAAACACTAAAAACATACAGGCCTGTGCACAGCTTGTGTAGGCATGACATCAAATCACCACATAACATGTTATGAACATCTTGAGTGTGTCACAACATAAAAGCATTCACCTATACAGTATCCAAATACATACATGTGTTGCACAACATACACATACAACCACATCAGGCCACAGATACAGTACATTCACCTTGCTGGTGTCAGACATCACTGTCATGCTTGCTCCTCATGTGTGTGAGGTACACAGATGGCATGTGGGACATGGAGTACTGCTAAGTTAGCCATGACTGGCCATAGTTGCCAGGCATCAGCAATATGGTTGCAGATGTGCAGGGGTGTCATCTGTATACCCTTCAGTGACCTGTGTCACACATTCCACATTAGGGTTTAATGTGTATACACCTCAGTGACTTGTTTCACATTCCACATTAGATATGTATTGTATCTGAACACAGTCATGGCTATGAACTGTGTCTGTAACTCACACTGTATAGCAATAGTGAAGCCATATGATGCACTGCAATGACTATGCACATCAGCTAAATGTGCAGTATGTCACTGTAGGGTGGACTGACAACATTGTGGCAGCTGAAGGTCCATGTTAGTATAACAAGTCCCTGCATTGGGACACAATTAACTCACTGTATATTTGAAAGGACACCATTGTGTTAAACATGTATGCATGTCATTCAACACGTCAGCAGAAGACATGTCATACTATATGTGATTGGCAAGGTCATATGCCACACATCAGGCTGGTGTACTGTTAACCTGTGCTGGTCTGTGGCACCATTGCGAAGTAGGGACAGCCATGTCAAACATGTGTGTACAGCCACATGCACATTGTCTGTAGACTCAGTTCAGGGCTAAGAAGAATAATGTTGAACAGACATGCACTGCTTTGGGGGAGATATGTAAGCTAGGGCTCAGGCAAACATAGTATTCACTCAACATACCCTTCTGTCCATGCCCTCCTCACACATAGGGGCAATGGCCAACACAAAGTATCAGTGGCAGATGTACAAAGGTCAGCGATGGTCTGTGAACAAGTTGGGTATGTTGCACAAAACATGGCAGTGCGGTGCAACGGTGCATAGTGCATGCATTGTGTTGCAGGTTTGGGGCATAACCTACTAACACAAATGGTGCAACACAGGGATGTATGCTAGCTACTACTATAATTTTGTAAAGTGCATGCCTTCTGCTATAACACATGCATGCAGTTGTGTGCAACTCAGGGATATACGATAGCTACCACTATAATTGTCTAAGCTGAATGCCTTCTGCCTTATCACATGCATGTTGCATGCCATTGGGTGCCATAGCATGTGTCTCTATGTCTGTTTCTGTCTATGTGTCTGTCTGTGTGTCTCGGTGTGTCTGTTGGTGTGTCTGTCTGTGTGTGTGTGTATCTGTCTGTGTGTCTGTGTGTCTGTCTGTGTGTCCATCTGTGTGTTCGTACTGTGCTGTATAACTTGTAATGTACAATTCTTGTCTGCCTCTCACAGGTGTTGATGTAGGTGTGTTGCCCTCCTGCGGTCCACCTGATGTTAGTGTCCCCACAGACTCTAGCAGTGATGATGAAAGTATGTATGATAGATGCACAGACAGGGTTGTCAGGGGCTAAATCTGTGCCATTGGTTGCCATTCCACCTGTATCCCCCTCATCCCCACACACAGTTCTCATGCCTACACATACTCCATCACCAGTGGCCATAGAATAAGGACAGCTGGCAGGTGGTAGCATGGAACAGGAAAGTGTGGAGACTATGGAAAGTGTACCTGCACACCATGATCCCAGCCAACTGACTGGTGATGTCCCACACAGGCATGTGCCCAGTGCTGCTCGTAGGAGGACCTCTGGCCAACATGACCCTGCAAGACATAGCACATCAGCTGGTGTCACCAGACGCATGTTTCAGGTTGTAATAGAGGCACATGCACATGCTGAATGGTACAACAGAGAAGGTCTGAGGCTTCAGAGGGCTGCTGTCCATTCTTTAACTGACAACATCCAGGCAATTGCAAATGCTCACCATCATCTTGCAGATGTTTTGAATGGACGATTGGGTGACATGGTGGAAGTCCTTGACCATGGCATGTCAATCCGTGAGCGTGGAATGTCTGTGCTGGAACATTTGGTGGGAGTGAGACATTGGGCATGTGGACATAGGTCAGCTACATCACCTGTTGAAGGTCTACGTGAACATGCTACTTCACATGCCCACTCCCATAGTGGCGGTAGCAGCAGCAGTGCAGCTGGTGCTATGCTGTTCACACCAGGACACAGCAGGCCATGTGCACATGGTCCTGGATGGTCCCAACAGGGACACGGTTCCAGTGAACATGTGTCATCAGACAGTACCCAATCTGGACCTCTGCCTAGTAGTGCCTGTGCAACCCCTGGCAGGCGCAGGTCACATGGCCATATCCGGACTCCGTGAACTGTAAAACCTGCCCTGTACAGTTTGCAGCTGTCAATAATAGCCCTGTGTAGGCCAGCCACATGCCAGACCTGTGTGCATGCATACACGCACACACCAGAAACAAATGTAGGGCACCTCAACACACACACTCATAACATCCACACACACCCAATGAGATCAAAAGCCCTAACCCACACACATGATCTCATCCAATGGTGCAGCATAGGCCTCTGGCAAACATTATCACCCTGTGCATATGATGATGCCTGTGCCACATCCCTGTCATCCACACCATTGGTGCAGGGACATGCTCATATGCTCTGACACACAGGGTGAACACACTAGGAAGACAATTGTAGATTACAATTGTTGAGTAGTGTTGACAGGCAGCAGACATACCATGTACTACAGTTTTAGAATGCATTTTGTACTTTTGACAGTATGTATCATGTGTAACAACAGTAACTGCATGTTGATCTTGATGTTCTGCCTTCCTCTTTCAAGTGTAATTGCATGTGCTGGGGGATGTCAGTGTTTGCGGTTAGTGTCCCATATGTGAATGTAGACTACTCACAGGCCTGTATGACAATACCTGCATGCACTTTGTAGCTTCCACATCACAGTTATAATCTCCCAAGTTTCAAACATGTTTACTGATCTAATAATCCAACAGCATGATAGCTGTCTTTTAAGCTACTGTGGCCAGAGCCGTCACATCCATAGTGGATGACATCACAGGTATAGTTACCTGGAGTGGGTAAAAGAGTGGTTCAGCAGATGACAAGGGTAAAGGCCAGTGGAAAAAGTGGCTTCTCATTGGGAAGCAGTAATACCCGCTCTCATGACAGGATGCAAACACACATAGACACCCACACACTCAGAGATTCACAGACACAGTAACACACCCATGCACTCAGAGAGTCACAGACACAGTAAAACACACAAAGTTGCCAGTGTTGGGATGAGAACCCCTGCCTATGTGCAAATCATCATTATAGTACTACACAATTACAAAACACGCCACAGAGATTACACATGTACAGGTAATCAGAATGGCCTAAGATTTAGGACATCAACAGGGATACTAGATTGCGGTGAGTGTATGTGGGGAGGGGGGTTCATCAGTAGGCTATGTAACAACAAGCCTCACCCCCGGGCATACATGTTTACAAGTGGTTAGAATGCCCTTCTAAGACTGATGACGTCAACAGGGATACTAGATTGCATTGAGTGGATGGCGGGAGGTGATCGTATCATTTCCCTATGGTAAAATACTGCCTCACCCCAGGGACCGGACGGCTATACATAGACACACACACACACACACACACACACACACACACACACACACACACACACACACACACACACACACACACACACACTGTGGCATTCACAAAGATATACACCTATGTCACACACATACAGACACTTGACATTTGTGAGATTCAAACACCTGCCTATGTCTTGCTTTCTACCTTTACTCTGTGCAGATGTCTACAACAGTGTACAGGAGAGTGAAAAACATGTGGGATGTATTCCCCACCATACGTGACATATATGGACACACACACACACACACACACGTGCCAGTACTGTGAATCAAACACCTGCCTATCTCATGATAGGTATTACAGAGTTACAGCACTATCACATGTGCTAAAAAGTGTACTGACTCTTTCCTTTGCCAGTTGTGCTGATATATGCACAATATATGCACAGAGGAGGTGTTACTGTTCCAGGTGTCAAGAGGTTTGCCTTCAGTGTCACCCTTACTGCATTCTATGTTGTGTGTCTTCCACTTCAATTAACAAAACCATAGCTTAGCAGTTGCACAGGTTATTGTAGGAATGGTTGTAACACACCTGTGAGCTGTCCTCAGTAATCATTCATCTGCAAAGTAGCCCTACCACTTAGTAGTTATGTCCAAACTTCTGTCCGTATCTAAAGTACAGCTTACTGTACTTTGAGCATATCACCATATACAGTTGGCAATGTTGAGGCTGCATTGCAACTGCATGATGTACTAAGACAACAGTCACCTTCAAACATCAGACACTGCACATGCATGGAATCTAAACACACATCAATACATGTACACATATGCAGTCTCCATCAGTAAGTGGACTAGCAGGTCAAGAGGGTACATTCCACACCTTCCCTACACCATGTGTGAAACCTAGCTGAGCATTACACCATAATGGATGTTATATACATGTACTGGTAGGACACACAACCACCTTCACTGAGTAGCCAAGTTTACATTTATGCCAACAGCACATATCAGCAAGACACACACACAGCAATATCTCATGTCATGATCCCACAAACTGTTAGTTGACAATTCCACTGTGAAGCCAGTGAACTGTAATGGTCAACAGCGAGCACATCATATTTGCTACACACACATCATATTTGCCACAGACACCTCATGATTACTGGAAGAGTGCCAGCAATGTGCTCTATAGGAGCTAGGCATTACACTTATTCAAGCCTGTGTGAGGTCTGTGGCTTGTAAACATCTCACCCCAGCATGTTCTGGCTATTGTAGCAATAAGGTTAATGTCCAGACAGCACACAGCATGCATGGCCTGCAATTGTTGACATGGGGTATATGTAGGAGCTGTGGGCACACATGGCTGTACATGTCATGGACATATCACCTGTAACTACTCAGGAACATACAGAGCATAGCTGTATTTCCCTGAGTCTGTCAATATAGGCCATGTGTGTAGGTCCAATGATCCTGTTATTTGGGTATATTTGTAGGCATTGCATTTGGTGGACATGTCTAATGACATACATGCCACATGGGTTGTTGTATGATATGACAGGTAAACAAAAAAAATGGAAAATCAGTGCAGAAAAACAGCCAGTAAAAAAACCAAAAGCACTGAGTAGAGGAAGAGTCGAGCACCGGGCAGCTGAGATATAGAACCAAGTTTATTGTAGGTCACAAAATCCACAAAACGTAAAACACAAAACAACTGACCTGGTTACAAACAGTGGTATTATTGCATTGCATAACACATTATGCAACTGTGTCAGTACATGGGTACTTTGCACATTTGATGTACGGCTAGGTACAGTCCACCAGTCGAAGGTTATTTTGTGTTCTACCATACTATTTCATACCACATTTATGGCTGTGTGTTGGTAGTCTGAGGACATGATGGTGGATGTATATGAGGATGCAACCTAGAATGCAGCTTTTGCACTGTCACCTGTACCTGACTCATATGTGATGAATTATGTCAGAGTAGTGATCTTTACTTGTGAGTAGCCTTTATAAATATGTGGACATCACCACCTAGAGTGGTCTATACCAGTGTTATGGCCCACATGTCTGGATCTGAGTTATATGGTGGTAGTGTTATTGTGCACTAAAGAGCCTTCAACCAGGTGTTCTTCACTGCACAGATGTCAGTATTCCCCATTGTAAGTTCTACATTGAGCAAATGGATTACAAAAGCCACACATCTAGCACTGGTTAGCATAAGCATCCAATGGAATTGTCTTGTAGGTGTCAAGGTGTTACTTCTGTATTTACGACTTTTGCCTTGGAATGCCACTATATGGGTAAATGTGACCTAGATATTATCCACACTCCCTTGTATCATGGATGCATGTGCTCTGTGACAAAGGCTTGTCTTCTTTCACTCATGACATCCCGGAATGACAGACAGTGGCCAACCTCATAATTACAGCAGGACATTTGCTCATGGTTTTGGTCAAGCAGTTGCCACTCGTACCTTGACATCACTGTGAGTGGCAGTATTGTGCTTGGTATCAAATGCTACATCTAAGGTGATGGACAGCAGCAGACATTGTGTACATAATCAATGTCAGATGTACTTAGTGGAGTGGTCCTGCTAATAATGACAACTACTAACACAGCCGGGAGAGGTCATCTTGACACCTGCACCTCAGTACCATTAGACAATGGGGCTCACATATATATGTGTGTGTGTGTGTGTGTGTGTGTGTGTGTGTGTGTGTGTGTGTGTGTGTGTGTGTGTGTACACATCCCGTAAGTGCATACATGTATTTAGTATTTAGTTATAACAGTTGTACATATGTAGACTTGTATATGTTGTTTCAGAGTACAGTACATTCAAGGGTACTGTACATATGTACACAAAGTGACTGTCCCATCTTTCAGTACTGTGGAATACCTGTAGCAAAATGTGTATTATAAAAACCATAAAACATGTATACAACCCAGATGGTGTAGTGGTAAGTCCTGTGACCTTGGTGTGCATGGTCCAAGGTTCAAGACCTGCAAGGGTTGTTGACAATGTCATTTAGGACTGAATAAGACACTTTTGAGCAGTTGTAAATGTGTTTTTTCAACAGTAAGCAGCGGGTACACACAGGTAAAAGACATGTACAACTCACAGTACACTTGAAATGCCCTTCTTTGGCAATCCTGCTGATGTCACCCACCTAGAAATACACCTCTGGGACAGCTGTAACTCAATAATCTCTGTAGAGTGTCCTGTAACTGCGTAATGCTGTAGTGTAAGAAACTAGTTTGGTAGGTGTTCTAATCCCAGACCTGCCAACTGTGTGTCTGTCTGCCTGAGAAGGGGACAATGCTTTTTAGAATATGCACACTCCTTACAATTCACATACTCAACTTTGGCAAGGGTGCTGATGTCACCCAAATAAAAATACACCTCTGGGAGTGCGGTTACCCAGTATTCTCTGTAGCGTGTCCTGTAATTGTGTAATGTTGTAGTGTTATAAGCTAGTTTGGTAGGTGTTCTAATCCCAGACTTGCTAACTGTGTGTGGGTGTCTCTGTCTGCCTGAGAAGGGAACAATGCTTTTTAGAGTATGCACACTCCTTACAATTCACATACTCAACTTTGGCAAGGGTGCTGATGTCACCCACCTAGAAATACACCTCTGAGACTGCTGTAACCCAGTAATCTCTGAAGCACATCCTGTAACTGCGTAATGCTGTAGTGTGATAAACTAGTTAGGTAGGAGGTCTACTCCAAGACATGGCAGGTGTGTGTGACTGACAGTCAGAGCCTGTGGGGAGGTGGCTGTGAGTGTCTAACCACTGGACATGTTGAGGAGCGGGTTTTGTAGTTTTCCTATATGGTGGCCATATTATATGTCACAATGTCCACCTCACGAGGATTACAGATTTCAATCAGCTTAGAGACTGGGTTGGTAAGCCATACCCCTACATCTGGCAAAAGGCCTGGTATACAAAGTAAACAACCCTACTATTACCCAGAATACGATCTGAACCCATGTGTCGTACGCAAACACACTTGCCTAGAAAATCCCGCTATGTTGCTAGTACCCTGCACATTGTTGACAGATAGTAGGCATGGTGTGATTGCAGTGGGCTGCAGAGGGCATGGCACCCTGTCCACCAGTACATTGTATACATAATTGCAGACAATGCGCCTTCACTATATTCCCCAATGGACACCTGCAACATATGTGGTGCCATCAAATGTGATCCACAAAGGACATACAATGCCTTACACACATGGCCTGTATGGACAGATGCCAGTGACACCAAGGAATACCTGTATCATTCTATCAATGCAGGTGCAGGGTCAACCTGCTGTCTATTAGCAGGTCCTGCTACACCACGCCAGGATTGGCACATCTGATGATAACAGTCATTGTACATAACATGTGCCAGGCAAGCCAGGTACACTTACACATGTCACTGTACATTAATGTGGGATGCACACATCCCAGGCAATGCCCATCTCAAGGTCTATCAAACACAGACATGGCATGCATTGCAAAGCAATGGCCACACACAATAGTAACAAGGATGACAGGATGGTTAATGCAATACACATTTGTATAGGACATTGCGGACACTACACCCCTGAATCACACTGCAGACCATTGTCAGGTGGCCTGATGCCAAGGATTACCCCTCACCCAGCCTTGTACAGCCAACCACTACACACCCATGAAGCAATGCACACATGCATGTCAGTACTGGTACCTTGTGTCTGCATGTGGGGTATGATGTTCCCAACCACAGTCACACCCAGTATAATTCCCAGTGGCATACTGACTGATGTCAGACATGTTCACATGCCCTAGCCAATAGAACCTCAGGATAACCCCTGTGGTGCATGTAATACCTGTGCATTACTGTAGTGTGGTAAACTAAGAAGTTAGGAAGTGTATTTGTGAGCCTGCCAAAGTGTGCCAATGTGTCTGAGTCCCTTAGAGAATGTGGTTGTGTTGACACTGACATCTGTTCATGTGGACAGCCATGTGTGCTACACCTCATGTATGTCTACTAAATCTCTGTTGCAGATGTCCCTCACCAGCATACATATATGTTCTTACAGCACACCAACATGTTGGCTATGTAGCACATGGAGTAACTGTATGCACTTGTAATAGTAATGGCTAGTCAGTCAGGGGGCTGAACCCTGTACTGGTAGGTGTGTGACAGAAGATGCTTAGGTTTTAGTCTCTCAGCCGTTCTCTGATGTACTTTGGCTCTGTCTGTCCCTCCCACATACTCTCTGGTGGATGTGGAGATGTACACCTGCTCAGCAGCAGCTTGTGTTTTGTAAGTGATGGTCATGATCAGGTGATGGCCTCTGCACCTATTGCAGTCCTCCTCTAGTGGATAGCATGTGGAACACCTGTGGTGGCATTCTCATAGCCAATTGCATGGAAGCACAGTACAATATCTAGGAACATCATGTTGGTGTTTGCCCATGACAGTCGCTGTAAGTGGAACCTGGATCTGGTGTTTGGTAGACAGCATCACAGATGTAATCTGGATATTCCTCAAATAACATACACAGTGGAAAATAGCCTAAAGACAGGAGGGTGATGTGTCAGACATGACTACAGCATGTAAATGTAGCTATGCTTCATTCAGACTACTGCCAATTTAACAGGTTGTGTGTGGTAATGGCTAGTCTGCATGTTTTAATAACTGACAAGACAGTGCTCTGTTTGTGAGAAAACCCCCATCTGTAGGGTCATCTGTGGACTGGTAAGTGTGTGCCACCATTTGTTTCTTGTGTTATTCACAGAACACGCATCTGTGTACTGCAGAAGCATAGTGTGAGGATTGCAGTCAGTACATGGTGACAGTGATGAGAGTTACGGCCATCACATCCCTGATTGGACATGCGTCACATGAAACAGTGGTATAACAGTCACTGTCTGAGGTTATTACAGTGATATGCCATTAATGCGCAACTGTTCATAGCTGCAGTCATAAGTCATCTACGCTTTGGACTGATGTCATGCAGTATATATGCATGTGTTGTGCTCCCTCTGCAAGTGTATGACATCTGTTGCCTTGGGTTGATTGTAATATCTATGCATGCTGTTATAAGTAATCCTGAATGCTGTTGACTATTACTAAGCCTTATCTGTGTTAAAACTGCAACACCATAGGCTGTATGGAATTGGAGGTCCAGGTGGAACCACCTGTCCCACATCAGCTGGCCATGGCATCAGGCACCAGCACGTCTGGGGCCCAGCCTTGGACCTCCACCTCGGTTAGCCCTGCACCACCTTCTGGTGGAACCGCCACTGAGCATGGGGCTTGCCCCCCCCCCCTGGAAGCAGGTCCAGGCAGGAACTTGTCAGCCGTCATACAGTCCAGGCTGTGGTCCATAGGGGGCTCAATAAGGGGTTTCGAGGCCAGCTCGAGGGCAGAGTAGCACATTTAGAGGGTGAGCCTGCCCCCTCCCTGACAGCCCCCAGCACAGCCACCTTTGCAGCTGTGAAGGTGCAGTGGTGGCTGCCCATGGGTGGGGACCGCCGTCCCACTGTTTCCATTTGGGGGCTCATGGGCTTGTGACTGCCAAACAACCCTCCCCGTCCAAGGTGTATCCCCCCAAATGTGTCATATACCACCCCTATATGCTATTTTGTCTGTCTTGTCTGTCATCCTACCCAATCTATCCTCCATGAGCATACCTACTCTCCTTCCCCAACATCCCACTCTCACCTTACGAAAATGGAAACAAAAGGCCAATCTGTTCCCAGAACAACTTTTGCCCCATACATAGCTGTCCATTTCACACACGTGTCCACTGGACACATGTAACCTTTTTAATTTGCATCACAACATACTACTGTTATCCTTACCCTCTCTCAAGCACACGATCCTGGTACGCACATGACTCCTAAAGGTTCCAGGTACATCTGATGCAGATGACCCCATTGTACACACGACACTACCGGTCCCTCTATGGTTACCCCATTTAACTTTTTAATGTTGATGATGTTGCACACAGCACCTTGCAAGAGTACTGTTCTCACATAATGATTGGACAGGAACTGTTTTGTTAATATAAATAAAATGCTCAAAGTAATGTATTTGGGCAATGTACAAATGTTTGCATGTATTTATGACACATGTCTGTCTGAGGGAGTCATGATAGTACATAGGACAACACCACTACATAATACAAGCATTGCTGGTGTTTCCCTTTTCATTCTTTTTTAATGCTTTGTTGTCACATGGAATGTTCTTGATATTTATATATATATATATATATATATATATATATATATATATATATATATATGTATAAATATCTGGACATAAACACACACATACACATACATCTACATAATGAAATACATTTCCTATACTGTTGAATGACTGTGCTGGATGATATGTTTGTGATAACATCCAATGTCTGTATAGCTGCCATGGCTTAGTGATAAATCACATTGGCTGTGGTATGCAGGGTCCTGATTTTGAGCCTTGCAGAGGTAGTTTATTTTGTTGCTGGGCAGAACAAAGACCGTTGGATATGGAGTGATTAAGGGACTTTTAAGCAGTTGTGAGTTGGTGTGCACAGGTTTGCATAATGGTACGCAGTAGTTACTTTTGGTTACAGTTCCTTACACTCAGTTACCTTCTTGATTGCTTAACCTGTGTAGGCAGTGCTTACCCCCGTGAAAACAGACTGAAACCCACTCACTGCTGCTTAAAAGTGCTTACTCCCACTTACCCCCATGCTAATTTCTTTGAAAGAATAGAAAAAAGGGGTGACAGGATAGTTGTGAAAAAGGGGCACAAAGAGGGAAAGACAGTAGGCAAAGTGAAGGTCCATAGCTGTCCATTTCTTCTACAGCAACGGCTGTGCATATGCAATACATTTGGTGGTACATTTGGACACTCACAATCCTGTGAGAGGGGTGAGGACAACAATAGTATGTTGTGATGCCAATTAGAAATGTTTACATGTGTCCAGTGGACATGTGTGCAAAATGGAAAGCTATGTATGGGGCATGCTTTTTTTCTGGGAACAGATTGCCCTTTTTTCTTTTATGTTTAGGTGACAGTGGGATGTTAGGGAAGGAGAGTAGGTATAATCAGGGAATATAGGTTGGGTAGGATGACAGACAAGACAAACAAGACGTGTACAGGGGTGGTATATGACACATGTTGGGGGAGAGCACCTTGGACGGGGGAGGCTTTTGGAAGTCGCAAGCCCATGAGCCCACAAATGTATACAGTGGGACTGAGGTCCCCACCCATGAGCAGTCATCACTGCACCCACACAGCCCAGAAGGTGGCTGTGCTGGGGGCTGTCTAGGAGGGGCAGGCTTACCCTCTTGTTGCACCACTCAGCCCTCAAGCTGGCATAGGTGGTCTCGAATCTCCCTGTCAAGCTCCCTACGCACCACGGCCCGGACCGTACCACGGGTGACAGGTTCCTGTCTGCTCTGGCTCCCAGGGGGGTGGCTGAGCCCCATCCCCTGCAGTGGTTCCACCAGAAGGTGGTGCAGGGCCAATGGACGGGGAGGTCCCAGATGTGCTGGTGCCCGGTGCCATGGCCAGCTGAGGTGGGATAGGTGGGTCCGCTGGGATGGGCCTTCCCATATGAGCTATGTTGTAGCATGTTTAAGGCAGATATGGGTTAGCAATAGTCAACAGCATTCACGATTAGTTATAACAGCATGCATAGGTAATTCCATTACCCAGGGCATCAGATATAAAATAGTTGCAGAGCAGGCAGAACACATGCATATATGGGTAAACAGTGGCCATTACAAAAATATGCAGGTTTCATTGATGGCAACAGGACACCAATATGGGAGTATTTTAACATGGCATATGCATAGAAACAGATGTGAATATTTATAAACCAATAGGACATATGTCCCAACAAAGATAAGGAGTGTAGACATACCAAATGAGTTGTATAAATTGGTTATTTTTGCACGTATGGTAGGGGTGAGAGCGAGACAGTTCAATTAACAAATAATAAATCCTTGTAGTTTTCACAACGTTCATAGTCTCTGCAGTGGTCTGTCCCTTACATGTATTATTACACTACCCAATGGAGTTATAGTGTACAATGTTATGTCTGTAGATTAGTATGTACAGGACCTGTGTCTTACGTACAGGCATGGCAAGATGCAGGTATTAATGCAACATGTTTTGAGACTGCTGTCATATACTTTGGGTGAGATGCTGGGATGACATGTATGTTTGCATGTACATTCTCTGACTATGTAGAAGTTTGACTATCAGTTATATGTCATTAACAGCTGCCTACATTTCTTGGATCATCACACTAATTTGTCAGGGGAACAGGACAAAAGGCAGGTGATGTGGGCCATTTATCAGGACATACTGGGCAGTTTGGAACAGTTGAGGGGTATGAATATGCATACCACTTTCTATTTGGGCATTCTAGCAGAATCTGTACTGTTGTTAAGTGTATATATGCATACAGCTTTCTCTCTGAACATTCTAACATACAGTGTGCAGTTGTGTGGAATGATTATGCATGCAACTTACTGGCACTCCTGGGATCCAAAGCCCTGCTGTGTGTGACAAAAGTATTACAGTTAAGATCACACTACACTATGCTATCAGGCAACTGTTGTGAGGCTTTGCAATGTATTCAGTCTAATATGACTGACCTGTTTGCACTTCCAACATTGTTATACAGCACTTCATACACATTTTATCTGCATACCACAGTGTGGGTAACACTGCTTACTACAACAGTACTATTTAGTAACTGCAACAGTACAACATATGACTGCAGAGTAAACAGAAGCAATGCAGGGGTTACACCTTTATTTACAGGATATTAAACAATTCTGTATACTGGCACAACACTTTCTGAGGCTCTTACATTTATTTGTTATGACAGTACATGCAGGGCTATTTACTAACCTGCCTTGCGATGCATCCTTTGCAGCCTAGCATCATAGGCTTGCTGGTTCACAGCACACTCATCTGCAGCTGTCAGAGAAGTAGAGTGATATTTAGCCATACTTATCCATAGTATACACAAGCTAGGAAATTATTAACTATGTAGTGGAAGAGTACTTACTCAGTTCTGGGGCATTCTGCATCTGCCTTGCTTCCTGGATCCACTGTTCCAGAACATCCCCCTCCACCGGTTCATATCTGCATGATGGTGCCTGACCTACTCACCAGTCCAGGGGATACCTGTGGCACTAGTGAGGTCACAGCCGAGACTGTCCCAGGCCCCCATTTTGTACTGCGAGCCCTGGTACTGGCCCTGCAGTAGTCTCCTGTCATGGTGCTTTACCAGGAGCCATACCATGAATTTGGACTCCTGGATGCCCCAGAGCTGTGCTGTAAATTGAGTGCCTTCTCCCACTCCAGCCATTCTGCCTGCAGGGGGATGCTACAACCAGTTATGAGCTGTATTCCCACCTATTTGGTTTAAATAGGGCTGGATTCCCGCACTTTTCCGTAATTGGCCGGTTTCAAAAAGGCTAATCTATCTTATTCATTACAGGTTATATATGTGTCTGGTATCCATGATTCATATATACATACACTGTATGGGGTCCTGGGGACTTAATAACTTTATTACAGTGACACCGCAATTCTCTGTTTACTGCAGTATTCTATTTCACATATTTATGATCTGTGCCAGGTTATAGAGCATTACACTGTACATAGATTCAGTTCACATGTTTGATTTGATTTCCCTGTGGTGAGGATTAGTTTGCTGATACCTCCTTTATATGTGTTGCTATCATAGCATAGTGGTCAACTACTGTGACTGCGATGTATGGAGTTCTGAGTTCTAGCCTTGCAGAGGCTGTTTATTTTGTTGCTGGCCAGAACACGAGCTGTTGGGTACAGAGTGATTAAGGCACTTTAAAGCAGTTGTGAGCGGGTGTGCACGGGTTTGTGCAGAGCTAAGCAATTACAACCTCTGGTTACAGTTTCTTACACTCAGTTAGCCTCTACATTGCTTCATCAGTGTGGTACTCGCATATTGGCGGCCAAACAGGCTTACACCCGCTTGCTCCCGCACTTGCAAATGCACTGCATTTGGTGTTTGCATCTGACACTCACACCCCTGGGTGGGGGTAAGGACTACAATAATACATTTTGATGCCTATTACATTGGCTTACCTGCCTACAGTGGGGTGTTGCAACCATGTGTTCATAGGTGTTGTGTAGTGGGTTATGTAATGACACATATGGTCATACCATACTTAGCCATATCAACTGGACTGTGCTGCGGTGGGACTCATATCGGGAATGGCTGCCCATTAGGCGTAAGCATGCCGGTCAACTGTACAGAATCTGTGGCCTGTCCAAAGTTTGCTTCCTACTATTGGTGTGTTCCTCTTACAATCTACAACTGACTGGCAAATACCTGGAAACTGACACCATTAAATACAGACAAGTAATTAGATTTAGGACCCCACATCCTTCAGCCGAGTCATGCTAATGCATACCTATTATTCTGTCAGCTTTGTAAGGTTGTAACTGGAATATGTGCTTTCTGTCCCTATTTGTTCCCCCAACGGTTTATTTTCTGTCTAGTGGTTTTGCTCTTAGGGGTTGAAAGGTAGGGGCATAAGCGCTGCCCATTTCGGAATATTACTTACATCCCCAGGTCGGTCCTAATACAACTTCACCAGCCAACACCTGCATGCCTATGCCCATAATTGCATACCCATAGTTCCCCCACCTGCCCCTCCTCTACAGCACCCATCCTTACTCTGGGTGCAGGTCGGTCTGAACACACCATTACTTGCTGTCCACTTTCCACTTTACAGGACCCATGTCGTACATTGTGTCGACCCATGGGTCATTAGGCTTGCAAAACCTACTGGTCCATGTACATATACAGCCTGGTTTGATGAATCATTACAGGGACTGACTCCGATGATCATTAATTTTTGGGGTGACCCACAAGGGACATTGATGTCTTTGCTTCAAGATTAGACCTGGCAGGTCTCTCCCACTGGTAGTATCCTGCCTGTGGTCTGGGAAGCAGTGGTGTGTTTACTTATATCATGTGTTTGTATGTTTCACCTGTCTAGGTGGGGGTGGTTGATGCTACGTGTTAGACATTTGTTGATTGGACCTCTCACCCCCATTTGCATGGCCTGTGAACATATGTAATTCGTAACTGCTGTATCATATCCTAGCTATTTACATGTGGATATTTACACACACACACACACACACACACACACACACACACACACACACACACACACACACACACGTCTATATATATATATCCCACTGGTAGTATCCTGCCTGTGGTCTGGGAAGCAGTGGTGTGTTTACTTATATCATGTGTTTGTATGTTTCACCTGTCTAGGTGGGGGTGGTTGATGCTACGTGTTAGACATTTGTTGATTGGACCTCTCACCCCCATTTGCATGGCCTGTGAACATATGTAATTCGTAACTGCTGTATCATATCCTAGCTATTTACATGTGGATATTTACACACACACACACGCACACACACACACACACACACACACACACACACACACGTCTATATATATATATATATATATATATATATATATAGATAGATATAGATATATACATTACTATATACAGATATATCTGTATATGAATGCATACATGTATATATTTATATATCGCTGTCTATGTATATCTAATAGCATACAGGTGTATGGTGTCTACATATGTATATATCTATATGTGGGTATATATATGTATTCTGTCTCTGTAGGTATACATTTGTACTATGGAGAGGGAGAGGTATATCTCCATGTAGCTATGGGTAGATATACAGACACATTCATCTATACTGGTTATTCTGTTCTTTGCCATGTAGATTAGACTTTGCTGCAGTGGGACTCATAGTGGGTGTGGCTGCTCGTTGCGTGACGGCTCTGCCCAATAAACACTTTTGCTCACATCCCTGGGGCTTTCCATATAGACCCACATCAGCCAACACCTGCACACCTAGACCCATAACTTGCTACCCATAGTTCCCCCACCCGCACCTCCTCTACAGCACCCATCCTTACTCTGGGTGCAGATCGGGTCTGAACACACCAAAACACGCTGGCCAATCTCCACTTCACGGACCCATGTCATACGTTGTCTCGACCCATGGGTCATCAGTCTTTCCCACCCTTGTATTCCAGGAATGTACACACCCCAGCCAGAATGGTCGTCGTATCACATTCCTTTGGTTATATGTAAATTTTTGGGGTGTTCAGCAAGGGACGCTCCTGTCTGTGTTCCAAGATTAGATTTCACGGGTGCACTCTGTAGCCTCCCCTGGTTGTATCCTTTCTGTGGTCTGGGGAGCTGTGGACTATTTACTTTGACTGTGGGTTTGTGTGTATGTTTCCTCGTTTCCTCTGTCTGGCTGGTGGGGGCGAGGTCATGGTTATTTATGACTATGATTCTAGTTTGGGCCCCTCACTTCCATTGACATAGCCTGTGAACATATGTCATTCTTCTGTGCTGTTTCCTATCATAGCTGTAGATCTGTGTATATCTACGCACACACACACACATATCTATATATATATATATATATATATATATATATATATATATATATATATATATATATATATATATATATATATATATATATATATATATATATATATATATATATACATATATATATATATATATATATATATATATATATATATATATATATATATATATATATATATATATATATATATATATATGTCTGTAACCTCTGGTTACAGTTTCTTACACTCAGTTAGCTTCTACTTTGCATAATCTGTGTAGGCAATGCATACCCCCACACAAATGCACTTAAACACACTTACTGGTGCTTATATATGCTTACTACTGCTTATTTATGCTTAAACCTGCGTACTAGTGCCTTATTCTTTATGACACTGACACTTCAGTCCAATTCACTTTTAATTGTTATCATGCAGGTTATACAGCAGACAGATGTCAAAATATGTTCCTATACAGATTACCAATGGCAAGTGGTATGTGCTGCAGTGGGATTCGGAACGGGAATGTCTGTTCATTAGGCGGATGCTCTAACCACTACACCATTGCTGTGCTGCTTCATTTGCATATATACCTATATACCCATGGATCCTAGTTCCCCAAACACCCACCGCAACACTTCACTGACACAGCAGTCATCCATTCTCCAGTTGAATACAAGGTGTATCCAAACCACTACACACTGGCCCCTCCCTACTCCTGTAGACCTATCCTATGGGTTGACTCAGTCCACATAACCTCAGACATCCCAAACTTTTAGTCCACAAACATTGGTGAAATGAGTGACCCATAGGATACTATTCACAATTTTTGGGTTGTCCCACCTGGGACACACATGTCTTTATTTTAAGATTAGACTCTACACTTCATTACATCATTACTCCCATTAACAAGACACTGCATTAAATTAATAACTATGACTATGTGGTAATGCAAACGTTACACATGAGAGCTAATAATGTATGAGTTTAGCAAAATTATATTTCAAATAGGACCAGTTTAGTGATTGGCTTTGCCGTAGCAGGCAGATCACAGGAATGATTCCATGAGTAAGAAAGTCCTCACATTTTATTTTTTGAGAACAGCACTGACTTCGGACAAAGTACACACTTCTGCATTTTAGCAGATTCGTCCCTTCCCTCTTATGCACAACCTATTATTCTATCTACTGTTGAGGTTTGTAGGGGCACTTTCATGTTATTTATGTCTGCAAAAGGATAGAATGTGTTACAGGGAATGTACTTCTACATATAAATGTATGCATGTGTGTATGCATATATACTTATAACGAACTCGCTGACCTCCACCAGGCGGTCCAGTTAGAACCAGGCCATCCAACCCTGACATGCCTGGATCCATAATTTCATACTCATGGTTCCTCCACCCCACTCGAGTTCGACATACATGCACACCATCCATTCTCCGGTTGCTATCACAGCCATGACGCACCTTCACTCATCGCCCTCTCCCAAACGTTAGGGACCCTACACATATGTTGTCCCAACCCATGTATCATCAGGTTCACCCACCATTTAGTCCTTGAACATACCTGCCCTTGCTTGTGTAATGTTCGGATGTCCAACCATCCTAGCAATTTTTGGGTAGTCCCACCAGGGACTACCCTGTGATTGTTTGTAAAGTAGACTTAGCAGATTGACAATGTTACTCCCACTGGTAGTATCCTGCCTATGGTGTGAGTAGCAGTGCTTTGCTCACCCCTGCCCAGCTTGATATGACATAAGCTGACAGCACTAAATAATACCGGAGTTGCTGTTGATTCCCTTGTCATTCTTTTTGTATGCTTTATTGTCACGACGTTCATTCTTCATAGATATATATATATATATATATATATATATATATATATATATATATATATATATATATATATAGATACACACACACACACACACACACACACACACATATATATATATATATATATATATATATATATATATATATATATATATATATCTACATTATATATCTGTACATACACATGCATATACATCTACATAATTATATACATTTCCTATGCTGGGCACTGCTTACACCAACGCAAACGCACTTAAACTTGCTTACTGGTACTTATATATGTTTACTACAGCTTATTTGTGCTTACACCTGCTTACTATTGCCTTATTCATTATGACACTACCATTTTGATTGAATGACATTAGTTAAACATTTAATGCAGTACTCCAGTTCACATTTACATGTTATTATGTAGGTTATACAGCAAAATGATGTATAAATATGTTTATATACACATTCCACATGATATTTCCTATAGTGGGACTAGAACCATGAACATCTGTTCGTTAGGTGGATGTTCTAACGACTACACTATTGACATTAACATTGTTTCTGCATGTGTTTTTCTATTTGGATGATTTTGATGTGTAAGCTATGCTAAGCAGGGGGCAGTGACGCACAAACACGCTGCACGTTGTTTACACTTTCGATAATGAAGCAATACCAATGTAAAATAGGGACACAGGGAATCTAGTTGTGATAGTTCCAGGGACGGGGCTCAACATTCCACTATGTGCTTGTGTGTTTACTACTTTGAGTTTATTTCAGTGTTTGTGGACACTCTTGTATGCTTAGCATACATTTCAGTATCCACGGACACTGACTTGCTTACTATTAGAGGCGGGCTCTAATAGTAAGCATAGTAGGTTGTGCAACTGTGGGGGCATGTTTAAGCCTCCGTAGAGTACTTAAACATGCCCCCTGTACTCGCACATGTTTCCTGTGCATGTCGAGTGTGCAGCAGCACACCCTCATAAATATTCATCTGGTGTTGGTGCACCATCTGAAAGGAGGACACTCGGCGCAAGGCTAATACCGTCCTTGTGCTGAGCTTCATGAATCCCGGGGCTTATCTATCCTATTTTCTTAATATAGGAGTATCCATATACATACAGCTGAAGTAACAGTTGCCTTTTCATTTACAAAGTGCTTATCTTACATCCAAACAGTGACTGATAAACTATAATAAGTTAAATTCAGTTGTGCATGTAAGTATCTGCTATGTGTGAACGTAATAGAAAAGCTACGGTTTGCTTTGAATTGTAATACATTTAGATTGCCTATTAATTTAGATTTCTAAATCTCAGTTAAAAGCAGTTTTAAAAATTCTCAGCTTAATTACCTTTAATTGTAATAAGGGTTAGAAATCATATCTCTTACATATGCTTTGGTTGAGCAAGCTGTTATGTGTGTTGCTGTTTCTTGTTGCTGGGACTTAGAATGACAGAAATTGTATGTATTATAGTTGTTAATGTTCTTTTTTGCACTCTTTCAGTTAGTAGGCTAGCGTGGATATGCACGGGGGGGGTCTAAAAGGGAGTGATGTCACACATATTCATACCATTGAACTGTATCAAAATTCTAATAACTTTGAAAGGTCAGTTTGTCCCTATATACTTCCATTAGTTCTGAAAGTCAGTATTCTGTGTATTGTAGCTTTTTGATGATTTCTGTGGATTCATGGAATGTACAGGGCTTACAAAATAAGGAAAAGAAGAATCTATCAATGCATTTAATTTTTAAATCTATGGCAGAGATAACTTTCATTCAAGAAACACATATGTTGAAAGAGCAATGGGAGAAAGATACAAAAAAAAATAGGGGAAACATATTCTTGCTGCTGGTGACAATATGGCTTCTAGGGGAGTTGCTATAGTTGTTAAAATCTTTTTATGGCACTATAATGAAGGGTAGTTATGACCCAAATGACAGATGGTGTTATTTTACTTGTGAAATGCCGCCGTTTAAAAAAACTTTCGTAGTCTTAAATGTTTTTGCTCCATGTTTGTATCAAGTAACTTATCTATATGAGATATATAGACTATTAGAGAACTTTCCTAATTATTTCTATATCATAGGAGGTGACTGGAATATGATAAGTAATCCAGAACTTGATAGGACAAATAAGGATATTAAGCAACCTGTTCAGCTCACTACACTAATAGCTGAAATAATGGAAGATTTTAAGTTAGCTGACCCATTTGAAAACTATAGGAATAGTACAACTACTAGTAAATTCACTTATTATTTACCAAACCACAAGTCTTGGTCTAGAATAGATATATTTTTAATATCTGAAATTTCTTAAGACTTAAAATAATTTCTGAAAGTTACAATATAAACTAACAATAATCAAA
>NC_056738.1:553325612-553327466 GCF_019279795.1 Protopterus annectens | reverse complement strand
AAATTCACTACATTCATCAGTTCCTAACTTCTAATAATGGTTTGACTGATATATAGTCATCTAATCCTGGTGGTGTTGTGGCATCCGTCAATTTTTGCCAACAGATTTCTTTATATGCCAACATACCCTTGATGTCCCCCCCCTAGGATTACTAACTACTGTTTCTAAAATAGCAAACTTGAAATGATGGTTTTCACCTTTACTGATTATATGTTTAGCCAAAGCATTTTTATGGTCTTTCGTCCTTATACTATATAGGTGGGAATAAATTATTTTCCTAAAAGTTTGCTCTGTTTTACCTATATAGTATCCCCTGCAGTGGTTCCACCAGGTGGTGCAGGGCCAATGGATGAGGAGGTCCCAGGCTGGGCCCAAGATGTGCTGGTGCCCGGTGCCATGGCCAGCAGAGGTGGGACAGGTGGGTCCGCTGGGATCAGCCTTCCCGTACGAGCTATGTTGTAGCATGTTTAAGGCAGATATGGGTTAGTAATAGTCAACAGCATTCACAATTAGTTATAACAGCATGCATAGGTATTCCCATTACCCAGGGCACCAGATATAAAATAGTTGCAGAGCAGGCAGAACACATGCATATATGGGTAAACAGTGGCCATTACAACAACATGCAGGTTTCATTGATGGCAACGTGACACCAATATAGGAGTATTTTAACATGGCATATGCATAGAAACAGATGTGAACATTTATAAACCAATAGGACATATGTCCCAACAAAGATTAGGAGTATAGACATACCAAATGAGTTGTGTAAAGTGGTTATTTTTGCACATATGGTAGGGGTGAGAGAGAAAGAATTCAATTAACAAATAATAAATCCTTGTAGTTTTCACAACATTCATAGTCTCTGCAGTGGTCTGTCCCTTACATGTATTATTACACTACCCAATGGTGTTATATTGTACAATGATATGTCTGTAGATTAGTATGTACGGGACACGTGTCTTACGTACAGGCTTGACAAGATGCAGGTATTAATGCAACATGTTTTGAGACTGCTGTGATATACTTTGGGTGAGATGCTGGGATGACAGCTATGTGTGCATGTACATTCTCTTACTATGTGCAAGTCTATCAGTTATATGTCATTAACAGCTGCCTACATTTCTTGGATCATCACACTAATTTGTCAGGGGAACAGGACAAAAGGCAGGTGATGTGGGCCATTTATCAGGACATATTGGGCAGATGGGAACAGTTGAGGGGTATGAATATGCATACCACTTTCTATTTGGGCATTCTAGCAGAAACTGTACTGTTGTTAAGTGTATATATGCATACTGCTTTCTCTCTGAACATTCTAACAAACAGTGTGCAGTTGTGTGGCATGATTATGCATACAACTTACTGGCACTCCTGGGATCCAAAGCCCTGCTGTGTGTGACAAAAGCATTACAGTTAAGATCACTCTACACTATGCTATCAGGAAATTGTCGTGAGGCTTTGCAATTTATTTAGTCTAATATGACTGACCTGTTTGCACTTCCAACATTGTTATACAGCACTTCATATACATGTTATCTGCATACCACAGTGTGGGTAACACTGCTTACTACAACAGTACTATTTAATAACTGCAACAGTACAACATATGACTGTAGAGTAAACAGAAGCAATGCAGGGGTTACACCTTTATTCGCAGGATATTACACAATTCTGTATGCTGGCACACTTTCTGAGTATCTTACATTAATTTGTTATGACAGTACATGCAGGCTATTTACTAACCTGCCTTGCGACACATCCTTTTACAGCCTAGCATCTTAGGCTTGCTGGTTCACAGCATGCTCATCTGCAGCTGTCAGATAAGTACCATGATATTTAGCCATACCTATC
>NC_056738.1:553305612-553320612 GCF_019279795.1 Protopterus annectens | reverse complement strand
ACATTAACATTGTTTCTGCATGTGTTTTTCTATTTGGATGATTTTGATGTGTAAGCTACACTAAGCAGGGGGCAGCGACGCACAAACACGCTGCGCTTCACTTACATGTTCGATAATGAAGAATACAAATGTAAAATAGGGAAACAGGGAATCTAATTGTGATAGTTCTAGGGACGGGGCTCAACATTCCACTACGTGCTTGTGTGTTTACTACTTTGAGTTTATTTCAGTGTTCGTGGACACTCTTGTATGCTTAGCATACATTTCAGTATCCACGGACATTGACTTAATTTCTTACTATTAGAGGTGGGCTCTAATAGTAAGCATAGTAGGTTTTGCAACTGTGGGGGCATGTTTAAGCCTCCGTAGAGCACTTAAACATGCCTCCTGCACTCGCACATGTTTCCTGTGCATGTTGAGGGTGCAGCAACACACCCTCATAAATATTCATCTGGTGCTGGTACACCATCTGAAAGGAGGACACTCGGTGCAAGGCTAACACCGTCCTTGTGCTGAGCTTCATGAATCCCGGGGTTTATCTATCTTATTTTCTTATTATAAGAGTATCCATATACATACAGCTTAAGTAACTATTGCCTTTTCATTTACAAAGTGCTTATCTTACATCCAAACAGTGACTGATAAACTATAATAAGTTAAATTCAGTTGTTCATGTAAGTATCTGCTATATGTGAACGTAATAGAAAAGCTACGGTTTGTTTTGAATTGTAATACATTTAGATTGCCTATTAAGTTAGATTTCTAAATCTCAGTTAAAAGCAGTTTTAAAAATTCTCAGCTTAATTACCTTGAATTGAAATAAGGGTTAGAAATCATATCTCTTACATATGCTTTGGTTGAGCAAGCTATTATGTGTTTTGTTGTTTCTTGTTGCTGGGACTTAGAATGACAGAAATTGTATGTATTATAGTTGTTAATGTTCTTTTTTGCTTTCTTTCAGTTAGTAGGCTAGTGTGGATATGCACGGGGGGGTCTGAAAGGGAGTGATGTCACACATATTCATACCATTGAACTGTATCAAAAATTTTAATAACTTTGAAAGGTCAATTTGTCCCTATATACTTCCATTAGTTCTGAAAGTCAGTATTCTGTGTATTGTAGCTTTTTGATGATTTCTATGGATTCATGGAATGTAAAGGGCTTACAAATTAAGGAAAAGAGGAATCTATCAATGCATTTAATTTTTAAATCTAAGGCAGGGATAACTTTCATTCAAGAAACACATATGTTGAAAGAGCAATGGGAGAAAGATACAAAAAAAAAAATAGGGGAAACATATTGTTGCTGCTGGTGACAGTACGGCTTCTAGGGGAGTTGCTATAGTTGTTAAAATCTTTTTATGGCACTATAATGAAGGGTAGTTATGACCCAAATGGCAGATGGTGTTATTTTACTTGTGAACTGCCGCCGTTTAAAAAAACTTTCATAGTCTTAAATGTTTATGCTCCATGTTTGTATCAAGTAACCTATCTATATGAGATATATAGACTATTAAGAGAACTTTCCTATTTATCTCTATATCATAGGAGGTGACTGGAATATGATAATTAATCCAGAACTTGATAGGACAAATAAGGATATTAAGCAACCTGTTCAGCTCACTACATTCATAGCTGAAATAATGGAAGATTTTAAGTTAGCTGACCTATTTGAAAACTATAGGAATAGTACAACTACTAGTAAATTAACTTATTATTTACCATACCACAAGTCTTGGTCTAGAATAGATATATTTTTAATATCTGAAGTTCTATTAAATAATACAGTCACCTACAATAGTGAACCTAGAACAATATCAGATCATACAAAAATAAACATTACAATAACGTTGGGGAGCTCAATGCAAAGACTCCAAACAGTTACTAACTGGACATTAAATACTAACTTATTAAAGAATAAAGAAGTTTCACAGGATATCATTGACATTCTCACCCAAGCTAAAAATAACATAGAAATAACAGATATACCATACGGCATTCAATGGCAAGAGACAAAAACTACTGTAAGGGGAATATTAATTCAAAAAGCTGCTTTCTATAAAAAATTAAACATGGAAAAGGTCAGAATAATAGAATCAAAATTAAAAAACATAGAGTTAGAATTACAAATTAATCATTCGCCAGCACTTGAAAGTCAAATGGTTACACTACAGGGACAATTATGGGAAATTCAAATACAACAGTTCTCAATCAGTGAAATTAAACTTCTTTACAAATATGCTGAATGGGCTCAATCACCCTCAAAAGCACTTGCAAGAATCATAAACATAAAAAAATCCTACCAAAATAAAGCAATTAAACTATAATAACAAATCTCTAGATACGGACGAAGAGATTATAGCGGCCTTTGAAGAGATTTACCAAAACCTATATGGCCCTCACAACCAGTTTAATGAATCATTATTTCATTAATTTACTGAAGAATTACAATTTCCAGTGCTGAATGAAGCAGAAATAAATAACCTCAAAGCTCCCTTAAATGTAGAGGAAATTATTGCTGCTCTAAATAGGTTGACCCAGGAAAATCACCAGGGCCATTATGTGGCAGAATTTTGCAAGACTTTCAAACAACAATTAGCTCCAATATTACTGAAAGTATACAAATGCATAATAAAGACTTGTATATCAATAAATCAAAAAATATATTCATACCAAAACCCAAGTCTGAAGCATCAAATCCAAATAATTACAGGCTGATAGCACTCATAAATATTGATATCAAAATTCTTTCTACAGTCCTAGCCAGTAGAATAAAAAAAAACTTACCTCTTATCATATCTTCTGAACAACTAGGTTTTATGAACAACAGACAGATATATGACAATACACTTACCATTGATTCAATCATTAGTTTTAAAGCAAATGATAAATGCCCTAGCTATGCACTCTCAGTAGCTGCAACCAAAGCTTTTGACAGGGTAAATTTTGATTTTTTTTAAAGATACTCAAGAAATTTAACATCCCTGAAGACTATGTAAACATGGTTAGGGCTTTATACAATAATGCCACAACAACATTATTTATAAATAAAAAGCAATCAAAACCTATTCAAATTGTGAATAGTACAAGGCAAGGATGCCCACTATCACCATATCTGTTCAATATATACACAGAGTTTCTGTTTCTTAAAATATCACAAAGGACTTATCTCCATCATATGAATATTTCAAAAATCCCAATAAAGTATACAGCTTTTGCTGATGATTTAAACATCTATTCTGAATTTCCAAATACAGATTTGAATAAGATATTAAACTCAATTGAAAATTCTCAAAAATATCCAATTATGCCATTAAGCCAAAAAATCAGTCATATTCCCCTTGAATACTCTAGGACATAAAGAATTCTATTTCCCCAAAACTGAAATAAAAGTCAATTATAATTTTAAATCTCTGGGTATCATGTTCACTCCCCCCAATCTGATCTGACTAAAAATAATTTGCTCAGAACCTGGACAACTATCACTGATGACACTAAGAGATGTTTAAATCTCAATCTATCTCTACAATCTAAGATGGCTATAGCTAAAATGAATATTCTTCCAAGATTATTGCTTCATTTTAGTGCTATTAATCAAAATATACCCAAAAACTTCTTCTCCAAACTTGAAACACTACTAGGTAAATTTATTTGGCATCCAAAAAATACAAGAATAAAATATTCTATATTAATGTTACCCAAACAAAAAGGGGGGCTAGATCAACCTGAATTCCAAACATATTATAACATTATAAATGCTAGTCGAATTATACAAATAACAAATTTTGAACCATTCAACAAAGCATGGTATCCACTATGAATTAAAATATATTACAATCATCTAACTTCATGTAATTTAAATCCTAAAGCAGTACCCTTTTTGAATTCTAAGACATTAAAGTATTTTAAGGTCCATCCCATAATCATAAGAAACACACTAATATTTCAAAAGCTGGTATCCTCCCTAAATCTTAAAGATACTTTGGTACTGGGACAACCAATACACCTTAACCCTAATATTAAACTAAATAATACTATGATAAACCTGACTCAGTAACCCAAAATCAAAAACATTACCATATGGAATCTCTATCAGGTCAAAAACGTTTCAATTGAAAACATTAGACAAAGAAGTAAATAAAAGTTATAACACCATAATCAACCAATTAACATACCTGATTAACACTATTACTATGATTGTTAAAATAGATAACCAAGACATGGAGCTATATCAACAAATTATTAACCTGTTAGTTTTGAGATCTAAAATGTTATCAAATACCTATAGATTAATAACAAAAATTAAATACATGATGCACTTCTCTATTCAAAATTTTGGGAAGAGAAAAATAATAAGATCACTGTTGAACAAAAATCTGCTGCGATTAAACTTACTTTGAAACTAACCCCCCTTAAAAAACTAATTTACACCCAAATTATGATTAATAACAATGCTTATCACACACCACTTTTTCTAAGTAAAATAATTCCCTCACACTCTCCTTATTGCACCATATGCCAAAACAGCATTGCAGACACTCTTCATATTTTTTTGAGCTGCAAGAATGTTTACAAATTATAGCGTTCGTTAAGAGCCAAGTTTGAAAAAAAGGGATACACTAATTCTACCCTGTCATGGAAAATGGCAATTGTACATGTATTCCCTATACATTTTTCCTATGAAAATAAACACATCACAGAGTGTGCTATGATGAAATCATACATAGCCCAAAATTGGTTAGATAAAAGTAAAATCACATGGGAAGAATTTAAAGGAATGGCTATAAAGTACTTATTAGCCCATAAACTAATTACAAGAAGCCAAAAAAAAAACTATCCTACTATCAGAAACATTGCAGAATGCTTATAGAAATCTTAGGTCAAAACTGATTTCTGAACAAGGGACTACATCAGTGTTATTCTATGTAAATAAGGGAAACCTGAAGATATTTAGTATAGTAAAATGTTTATCCACAACAACAATGGGCAGGTTATGGTAATACATATAAGATGAACATTCAAGGTGACATCATTGTACATAGTGGATATAGTTAGTACAAGATATAATGTAAGTTAGGTAGGCTAGAATGTCTTGATGCAAGTGTTTTAATGTCAGATTTCAATATGTTGTATATTTTCTCTGTGTAGTTTTCTGTATTATAGGTAAATATGAACAGTTTGATTGTTAGTTAATTTTGCATATTGTTAGTTTAACACTGATGGTTCATGTTATATATACTTTAATAAGATTACTGCAACTTGATATTCCTAGTACCTGTTCTTATATTTTTCTGTGATATTCTTTTCTTGTATTAAAATAAGAAGAAAAACTGCAATAAAAATATATTTGGAAAAAAAAAACAAAGTGCTATTCTTTTTTATTTTATTTTGGGTGATGGACAGTAGGTATCACATTGACTTAGCGGAGCTAGATCATATTTACCATGCACTAGTGTTTGGTATATCTTGTATCAGCATTCTGTGTTTCCTGCTGATTTGCCACTGGTCTTGCCTGTGGATGAAAACAGGAAAATTTAAATCTGTCTACTTAATTGTTTTTTTCAAGCAAACAAATAATTAAGTCATATATAAACAATTATCCTTACTATTCCTGTTTTCCTTGTAAAAAGCTTTGACATGGGAGTCCTTATTTTAAGCTTTTAATAAGCATCTACATGTATGAGCTGCTTATGATCCATTTAAATATATTTTACAGTGTCATATCCTCAGGATAGGATTTAAGTATGAATGATCTTTAGGCATTTAAGTGAGCTGTGTGTTCTCATTTCCAAAAAAAAAATAAAATAAAATAAAAAAAACATTATTGCGTAATCAAGCCTATTCTTTTAGAAGCCAAATGATTTTCCTTGTGTTTATAAAATGTAAACTGTGAAATTTGAAGTTTGAAAGAGCAAAGCAGTTTTAATGAGATATTTCCTTTTATTGTTGCCCTTGTATTAATAGACATAATTACTATAATAAAAGACCTGAGAATGCCATATTCATGTTTAAATAAAATTCCAGTACAAATACAGTAATATTATAGAGTACAAACTCCATACTATAAAGGCAGTAAAACTAATTTTAAGTTTTTTGGGGGTACCTAAACCCAAATGTTTTTACAAAACATTTTATGATATTTCTTCATCTCTGCATCTACCTGAGTAGTAGGTATATATATCTAATTTTACAATGTAGTTTAAAAGAAAGAACTGCACAGTTACAAGAAAGATGCATAAATAACTACTGCTTCTGGCACTATGAGATGCTTGAGGCCTACGGGGGATCAGAGTCAAGTAATTACCAAGCAGCAAAAACCTAATGGATCTAGCTGAAATTATTTCTACACAGGAATAATATTTTCTTCTTGTCAAACATACCATTTATGAAAGCAGATATCAGAAAATTAAGGTTACCTAAAAATACTTCACATGACAATAATCAAATGTTGACTTATTTCACAAAGTATGTTTGTTAGCAATGCTTAACTGTTCCTCATAAAATGTTATGCAAAATAAGTCACCTATTAAATTTTGCGTCAAATGAAAACAACATTTAAGGGAAAGTGGCAAATATAAAGCATTACACAAAAATCAACACTAGGGAGAGAAGGAGAAAAAGCCTTGGATATAGGGTGCATCTGCAATTGATCAGCAAGACATGTGTAGACATTGCTTGCTTCTGCTGGTAGATAATCCTCTGGATTCAGCAAGCTTTGCATGGTGTGCAGGAATAGTGCAAGAGCTGCTGCATGCAATGTGACCGACGAGCGATCCAGAAACGAGCTCCCAGCATGTGCATGAGTGCTCCTGCACTATTACTGCATGGACACAGCTCCTGTATGCTAATTACCCCATTTGCAGGTGAAAACCATGCAAATGAGGTGAATTAGTGATCCAGGAAACAGGCAGGCATCTGTGCAGAAATAGTATAACCTGCAGAAATTAATTTGGCTACTAACCAAATACATTTCTGAAAATTACAAAACGGAGACATGACAGCTCCAAATAAAGCATGTATTCAATGTAGTAGGCATGCCAATGGCCAAATATATGGCCATTGGCATGGTAAATAGTTGCAAAACTATAAAAAATAACTTTTTTTTTTTTGCTTACTTTGACCATTTAAGCATAGGGCAGCGATGCACAAGCAGGATTGGCCCAAAAATAAGAAAAAAAAGTTGGAAAAAAGCTTATTTTCTTATTTTTTTATTTTACATTTGTTGACCGAGATAGTCCATCTGGATGCATGTCCATTTTCATTGGAGGCCCGGGGAGAAAAGCTCCAAGGGTAAGCAGATACAACATTACATAATAGCAGCATTACATATTACAAACAGATTATATACAGAGACTACATAAGTAAGCAAGTTAAACAAGTTTCACAGGTTAGAGTTAATCCTGAGCGCAAGTCAGGATTAAATTAAATTACACAGTAAACTGGTTAACAGATTTTTACACATTCTAGAGAGAGTTAGCCAGGCTTGATACATTGACATAGCCAGTTAAGTGACAAATGTTGTTTGAGTCTAGTTTTAAATTGACGTAAGGTGGAAAGTAAGGTAATATCAGCTGAAAGAGAGTTCCAGGATCTACTTATAGAGTTTGCAAAGAGAGAATCACCGGCTGTGTTATTTATTTTGCTAGTCTGAATTAGTAGTTTGTTAGAGGATCGAAGTGGTCTAGGATTGTTACAGGGGGTGATAATATTTTTAAGTGCAGGAGTATTGTCCGGATTATAGAGGATTTTATAGGCCATAATCAGTTGGTTATACTAGATTAGGCTGGGTAGTTCAAGCCACCCAAGCTGATTTAGATTGATGCAGTGATGTGTCCTAAAAGGCAGCCCAGTGGCAAACCTGGCAATGTGGTTGTAGCAAATTGAGAGTTTGTTAAGGACAGTCTTGTTTAAATTTGAGAGTAGAGGGGATGCATACAGAAGGGTTGAAAGAAGGTGAGAGCGAGCTATGGCAATTTTAGCTGGAGGGGTTAGGAAGGCTTTTATTCTGTACAGTGACCCTAGTTTTTTATTGATGGTTTTGATAGTTTGGTTAACATGTAGGTCGAATTTTAGATTATTGTCTATGATGACACCTAATAGTTTTGTAGAGGCGTCAGAGGAGATTATTGTGCCATCATTTGAATTTATGGTAAAGGTGAAAGCGGTAGACCTACGCGTTGGTGAAAATAACAGTATTTTAGTTTTTTTGGGATTTAGAATCAGACGATGTTCAGAAAGCCAGTTTTCTATTGTATTAAAGGTGGTCTGGGTAGCTGACCATAACTCTACTGGAGATGTGGCTGAGCAAATCAGAATAGAGTCATCAGCATATTGGATACAGCTGACTTTTGGGATGACAGTGTAAAGGTCATTAATGAAGATGGAGAACAGCAAGGGCCATAGTATAGAGCCTTGTGGTACTCCAAGGGTGTTAGGTAGAAGGTTAGAGAGTTTTTTCTGCCAGAGGACAGCCTGCTGTCGACCATTCAGGTAGGATTGAAACCATTGAAGGGCTCTAGGATCTAAACAGAATGTTTGCAGGGTGTGAATTTAAAGTTGGTGATCAACCATATCGAATGCCTTGGAAAGATCCAAGAAGAGGGCTGAGGATATATAATTATTGTTGTGATTATGGTTTATGGTGTTGGTAAAGGCTAGGACAGCTGAAGTAGTGCTGTGATGAGGATGGAAGCCATGCTGAGTGCCTGCCATAAAGTGATTCTGGATTAAGTGTTGCATGAGTTGTCTATGAATACATTTTTCCATAATCTTTGCAAGTAGAGAGAGTATAGCTATTGGCCTGTAATTGGAGAATTCAGTAGAGCTGCCTCCTTTGTGAAGTGGGATTACATAGGATATTTTCCAGATGGTGGGAATTTTAGCTTCTACTATGGTTCGATTGATTAGTATTGAGATGGGGAAAGCAATAGCATCAGCTGATTTTTGTAGGTACTCGGCAGGGAGTTGATCAGCAGAAAGTGTAGTGGGTTTTAATTTTTTGATCAAGGTACGGATAAGTAAAGTGGTGACTGGTTGGAAGCTGAATGCGAGTAGGTTTCTAGGGGTGCTACTTTCAGGACCAGGGGAGCTAGAAGGTAGTTGGCTAGCTAGAGCTTGAATTGTCTCAATAAAGAATCGGTTAAAACTGTCAGAAACATCTTCAGGGGTTTTATCAATAGTAGCAGCAGGGATGGGGTTGAAGTTTGTCCAGGATGTAGTAGATTATTTAAACCTGCCCAAAACTAATGAGGGTTATTTTGATTTACTGTCTGTAAATTACAGTAGTATTGTATTTTGTCTTGTAAAATTGATGTTTTGGTTTCGTTCCTGGATTGCCTGTATTTAATTTGATCTTGAGGGTCTTTAGAAGAATGCCATAAAACCCATGTTTTGTTTCTAAGGGTAATTTTGAGTTTAGACTCTTTAGAAAGCCATGGCACAGTTTTTGGCTTGGTCCTCTTTGAACGAACAGGTGCATGCAAATCAAGGATCTCAAGGAATTTGTTGTTAAAGTATGCTACTGCTTCCTCTAAGGGGAGGTGTTTTAGAATAGACTAATTACATGAGTTTAGTTCTTGTTGGAATTTGGCAGGGTCAAAGTTTTTATTGTTTCTAACTTTTCTGAGTAAGGGTTTTTGGGAATTAATGGTTTTGTGCTTAATTACATATGTGAGAAGGTGATCGCTTAGGCCATCAAGGAGGGTACCAGAGGTGTACAGTTGGGGTTGACTGTTTATGAGTACCCAGTCAAGTATGCTTTCTTTTTGCTTGGGTTTACGTATCCTGGTAGGGGTGGATATAATTTGTGTAAATGCATGCAGGTTAATATGGGTGGTTGGGGATTCTGAGGAACAGGTGCCCCAGTCTATGTTAAAGTCTCCAAGTAGTAGGGTTTCTTGAGGGTAGTGACATGATAGCCAGTGCAGGATATCTTCATGTGTAGATATATTGTTACCTGGGGGAATGTACATACAGATGATATTATTGCATTTATCTTTATTAAGTTGCAATTTGGTGTCAAGAATCTCTGAGTTATTAATCTGAGGTGGTTGTATTACATCTATGGTGACATTCCACTCAGATTTATAGAGTACAGCTACCCCACCCTACTTCCTCAAAGCACGATCCAGCCTGTGTATGTTGTACCCAGGTGGTAACACTTCATTGTCTTTAGTGTTAGGTTAAACTTTAAACCAAAATCAGCATTCTGCCATAATAGTCAATGGCATGCATAAGACAACAATACCATGGAATAGTGGTTGCTAAAAGGAAGGCTGAGTGTCAGTTTTGTAACCATGCAGTAGCAGTCAGTTTTATGCAAATGAGGGGATTGATACTGAATCACAGATTTCTCCTCACTGTTAGCTTGCACCCAACTGTGTAGGTGCAGCAACACCATGGTATAAGCATAAGAGGTAGATAACCTCATAAGAGGGACTGTCATGCATGCTGTAAGCTTATTGGAGCTCTGTGGCCCATGTTTGCCCTTAGCTAAACACAGCTAAGGAAGGGGGTGTGTCTGAGGCTGCCTAGCAGTGTTTACATTGCCTAAACGGGTATGCACGCCGCACACCAGGTTTTAACCCCCCCAAAAAAAAAACAGGAAATAGCAGCTCTGTTCACATTTGAGCACTGGGTATGCACGGTGCACCTCGGGGCTTAAAGAGAAAGGCAATGGGAAGGGAAAACAGTAGTAGGAAGGCAATCAAGGAGAACTAGCATAACTGGCAGGTTAAATGTATCAGAATCAGCCAATTACACAGGCAGCAGCCCAGCCCAGCACACTACCAAAAACTATGCAAACATCTTTCACTCTGTTTTTTCCCACATATACTACACCACCGGTGAACCCAGACAGGGAAATTTTACCTGAAAAAAACTAATAAAATGATAAGGGCTGTTGTTGGTCTAATACATCAATATGTCGAAGAGGCTGAGGGTGGTGAGGATGAGAATGTTGATGTCCAACCCACAGTAAGGAGAAGGAGAAGAGTGTACAGACCCAGGGTAACCTACCAGGGACTACATGAGCTGGAGACAGAGGAGCACTATGGGGTGGACAGGGACATCCTACAGCAAATTGTTGAGCTGTGCCAACGATGCCTCACACACAGAACCAACAGAGGGGAACCCATCCCAGTGGATACCAAGGTATGTGTAGGCTTAAGAATACTAGCCACAGGTACCTTTCAAAGAGCAACTGGGGTACCATGGGGATCTCACAGGCATCAGCATCCAGGGTACTCCACCAGTTCCTGGATGCCATGTCAGCACATGCTGGTGAGCACATATATTTCCTTAACACCCATGAGGTGTTGACCAGCAATATGCATCTCTTCCACCAAATAGCAGAATAGACTGAGGTAGTGGGTGCTATAGACTGCACGCAAATACACATCAAAGTACCACCCAACGAGTGAGGTAGGTTCTATATAAACTGCAAGGACTTCCACTCCATCAACTGCCAAGTCATGTGCGATGCGCAGGACATTATAATGAATGTGTTCTGGCAGCCCTGGAAGCTATGACGACTCCCACATCTGGCATATGATACAGCTGTACCAGAGATTTGCCAGTGGGGGCATCCCATATGGCCACCTAGTGGGGGGTGCTGGTTACGCACTGGAGCCATGGCTGATGACACCCATCAGAAATGCACACACACTCAAACAAGAACTCCATAATGAGGCACATGCACAAACCAGAATCATAATAGAGTGTAGTGTGTGTTTGGGATGTTTAAGTCACATTTCCAGTGCCTGCACATATCCGGTGAAGCCTTGCAGTACTCTCCAGCTACATGTACACAGACCCCCACCATTGCCAAGGCCAGCACAGGCACAGAGTTACTTAGAGAAGGAACAACCTGAGCCTGCCTATGTAGGCAAAATAAGGTGTGCCCAGTATGCCCAGGCTTTGGCAAAGAGACAACACATAGCACATACACTGACCCGGTAGGAATCCAGGGAATGACACCTCTCTCTGACTCGGTCATACAGTAAAAGGGATGCCAAACATGACACTACCTGTGCTTTACCATGTATAGGGAGTATACTATGTGCATCCGACATAGTCAGCTCTCCAACACCATCCTCAATACTGGCACAGCCACAAGGTAAGTCACTCTTCCTATCAATTGCTGAATGAGTAGTATGTTCTGCTAGTTGTAGCTATCGTATGGATGTGAGCATGCAAGGGAATCGGGTGGCTGAATGGGATAGCAACAGATGGTGGATACCTATATGTGCAGGATGAAATCCATAACAAATACTGGTGTCAACAAAGTAGGCAGTACTAGACAAGGTGACAAATCCCACTGCAGTACATGTGGTGGCCCAAATGTGTGTCCATAGGACACATACATGCATGTCAGTGAGGCTCACATACCCAACACCAGACTCAGTCAGTAGGACAGGTGTAGATAACCATAAAGAAAGGCTGTGCTAAGTCTTCTAATTAATGGCAATGGAGAACAGCCCCCTTCAGACCTACACAGACAGACTACAACAGATCAGGCAGTTGTATGTTAGTTCTGCAGGGTAAGAAGTCTGAAACTGAAATGTAGGTCAATAAAACCTAAGATCTGTACTCTACTGATATGCCTCTAGCCTGCATGATAGGTCAGAATACAAAATGAAATGGAAGTCAACAGCGTACCTGAAATACCAATACAGACATAGCAAATGTCTACAGTTGTCAGGTGTGCCCCACCCCACATTCATATGTAGAAATGCAGTAACATGTACACGTGGGTTTAATAACAGTGGAGCACAGATTACCTGAGTTGGCCCAATTTAGAGTATAGATTGTTGCATGTGTACAATATGCAGAGCTCTGTGTGTTAGGTTGTTGTGTGTTGTATATTGCGTGGAAGTGGTCAGCATGTAGGCATGGAGGTTTATGTCCTGATGGACTATGGCCAGTACTGCCAATGACAGGGCCATATTCTGACAACTGCAGTGCCAACCAAAATGCATCCCAGCAAGACCCAATTCAGCAGTCATCCATACTCATTGTTCAGATGTCAATATCTGTCACCATCTGAAAGATGGACATGCCATGAATGTGGGCCAGACATACACACAGTACACAGGTGGAAGTACTCTAGATAGAGTACATGAAATGTAACTGTTAACTGCACACACCTTTGGAATTGTACATACAGTTAGCAGCACATTAGTTGTCTGTGTAATATGGAATACTGATGTATTCTGGCCAATCACTGGCAGACCACAAAAGGCACAGTTATGAACTAATGAGAGAATGCCTATGTCCCCGCACAAGGCAGCATAAGGGGAATGTCCCAGGTATATCTGTGAGTCAGCTGCAAGAATCTTCCATATCACACATGCACTCAGCTCACCCCATCATCAGCCGCGGGTTTATCACAGGTCATAGCCCTGCTTGGGAATGAGTACAGTATGACCCCCAATTTGGTATGGGAATACTCACAAAATGCAGCATGCTGAAGAGGTGTCCCATGCAGGTGCATCCCTAGCTGTAAGCAGCACCCTGCCAGCATCCAGACCAATGGATTAATATGGACAGGAACTATTGCCATTAACACCTTGCACACTTACCCTGTCACCCGAGGGGACTCCAGTGGCTCATAGCCTGGGACTGTAGGAGTGACAGAATGTACTGGCCTGTTACAGATGGCCTGCATCACTACCAAATGCCCTATAGTCTTCTGTCAAAGGACTGTGCCTCACCCCTACTGCCGATGTATGTTATATCATGGGGTCCCAAGTAACAACATAACACAGTTCACAGAACACAAATGCAAGGCCATGTCGACAAATCCCAGTAGCATGCCCACCATGTCCACTTGCATGAACTGTGGACTACCCCCTAAATAACTCCGGGATAAAGGGACAATTATAGGGATACTTTGCAGATATCACTTGCATAATGTTAGGAAGAGGATAGAATAACAGAGTGGGGGGTGTAGAAGCATGGATGCCATGGAGTGTGTGAAGTCTGAAACTCTGATGTGTGCCCATTCTACCCCTGCCTGCAATCACAGTAATGGGTGGCTACAAACCCGCTTGTAAACCACAATGTGTAGGTTAACTGACCAGATATATGAGCCCTGCCTCTGGGTAACCTGCATTAATCTGTACAGCTGAGAGGTATGGCCACAACAGGATATGGCCATTCTATTATGTCGACAGACGTACAAGCAGGGAATCCTTAGCCACCACAGTACCAATATGCTGGACCATTTACACAGACCCATCAGCAAGTGTCTGCAGCTACTCCTCCAGAATGGCATGAGTGTGCAAGAATATGTAGGGTGCAGACCACAATACCGGACACAGCTGCATTCATCTTGTATTTCTCAATGAAATAACTGTGAGCAAATAAGTATATCTGTCTGTAGTTGATGACATAAAATATCACAGTCTAAAACAGTACATGTCTGAATATCTCTGCTAACACCAACAATGTAACACAAGCAGCACAGATGCAATAGTTACAGTATCCCACTATCTTTCGCCCATTGTGACTCCATATTGTCAACCTATCTACAGATATCTTGCAGAAACAGGTTGCTAGCTGTAGGTGTAGAACACAAATCTTGCACTGGAATACAACCTACCTGGAATGGATTCACACACTCAATACAGAAAGTCATACTGGGCAGGTTCCTGCACTTAGAGGAATGAAGCCCATGTCTGACAATAAAATACAGGAGGTCATACTGGGCATGCTCCAACACATAGAGACATGAAGCCCATGTCTGACAACAACAGTGGACAATACATATCTGCCAGTTGCAGATGTCTGTGCACACACACCACATTGCACACCATTCATGCTTCACACACACATTGGATAGGAATACTCATACATATCCAAGGTCAACACACTATAATATGTCAAACATACACACACACACACAGATGTGGGAAAGAGAGAGACAGATAGTGGCAGAGAGAATTCCATTATGAGGCCTATCCCACCCACTACACATCCAATTGGTCGATATCACATGATG
>NC_056738.1:553220612-553303112 GCF_019279795.1 Protopterus annectens | reverse complement strand
GACTGGAATATGATAATTAATCCAGAACTTGATAGGACAAATAAGGATATTAAGCAACCTGTTCAGCTCACTACATTAATAGCTGAAATAATGGAAGATTTTAAGTTAGTTGACCCATTTGAAAACTATAGGAATAGTACAACTACTAGTAAATTCACTTATTATTTACCATACCACAAGTCTTGGTCTAGAATAGATATATATTTTAATATCTGAAGTTCTATTAAATAATACAGTCACCTACAATAGTGAACCTAGAACAATATCAGATCATACAAAAATAAACATTACAATAACGTTGGGGAGTTCAATGCAAAGACTCCAAACAGTTACTAACTGGACACTAAATACTAACTTATTAAAGAATAAAGAAGTTTTACAGGATATCATTGACATTCTCACCCAAGCTAAAAATAACATAGAAGTAACAGATATACCATACGGCATTCAATGGCAAGAGACAAAAACTACTGTAAGGGGAATATTAATTCAAAAAGCTGCTTTTTATAAAAAATTAAGCATGGAAAAGGTCAGAATAATAGAATCAAAATTAAAAAACATAGAGTTAGAATTACAAATTAATCATTCGCCAGCACTTGAAAGTCAAATGGTTACACTACAGGGACAATTATGGGAAATTCAAATACAACAGTTCTCAATCAGTGAAATTAAACTTCTTTACAAATATGCTGAATGGGCTCAATCACCCTCAAAAGCACTTGCAAGAATCATAAACATAAAAAATCCTACCAAAATAAAGCAATTAAACTATAATAACAAATCTCTAGATACGGACGAAGAGATTATAGTGGCCTTTGAAGAGATTTACCAAAATCTATATGGCCATCACAACCAGTTTAATGAATCATTATTTCATTAATTTACTGAAGAATTACAATTTCCAGTGCTGAATGAAGCAGAAATAAATAACCTCAAAGATCCCTTAAATGTAGAGGAAATTATTGCTGCTCTAAATAGGTTAAAATCACCAGGGCCATTATGTGGCAGAATTTTACAAGACTTTCAAAAAACAATTAGCTCCAATATTACTGAAAGTATACAAATGCATAATAAAGATTTGTATATCAATAAATCAAAAAATATATTCATACCAAAACCCAAGTCTGAAGCAACAAATCCAAATAATTGCAGGCTGATAGCACTCATAAATATTGATATCTAAATTCTTTCTACAGTCCTAGCCAGTAGAATAAAAAAAAACTTACCTCTTAGCATATCTTCTGAACAACTAGGTTTTATGAACAACAGACAGATATATGACAATACACTTACCATTGATTCAATCATTAGTTTTAAAGCAAATGATAAATGCCCTAGCTATGCACTCTCAGTAGATGCAACCAAAGCTTTTGACAGGGTAAAATTTGATTTTTTTAAAGATACTCAAGAAATTTAACATCCCTGAAGACTATGTAAACATGGTTAGGGCTTTATACAATAATGCCACAACAACATTATTTATAAATAAAAAGCAATCGAAACCTATTCAAATTGTGAATAGTACAAGGCAAGGATGCCCACTATTACCATATCTGTTCAATATATACACAAAGTTTCTGTTTCTTAAAATATCACAAAGGACTTATCACCATCATATGAATATTTCAAAAATCCCAATAAAGTATACAGCTTTTGCTGATAATTTAAACATCTATTCTGAATTTCCAAATACAGATTTGAATAAGAGATTAAACTCAATTGAAAATTCTCAAAAATATCCAATTATGCCATTAAGCCAAAAAATCAGTCATATTCCCCTTGAATACTCTAGGACATAAAGAATTCTATTTCCCCAAAACTGAAATAAAAGTCAATTATAATTTTAAATCTCTGGGTATCATGTTCACTCACCCCCAATCTGATCTGACTAAAATAATTTGCTCAGAACCTGGACAACTATCACTGATGACACTAAGAGATGGTTAAATCTCAATCTATCTCTACAATCTAAGATGGCTATAGCTAAAATGAATATTCTTCCAAGATTATTGCTTCATTTTAGTGCTATTAATCAAAATATACCCAAAAACTTCTTCTCCAAACTTGAAACACTACTAGGTAAATTTATTTGGCATCCAAAAAACACAAGAATAAAATATTCTATATTAACGTTACCCAAACAAAAAGGGGGGCTAGATCTACCTGAATTCCAAACATATTATAACATTATAAATGCTAGTCGAATTATACAAATAACAAATTTTGAACCATTCAACAAAGTATGGTATCCACTATGAATTAAAATATATTACAATCATCTAACTTCATGTAATTTAAATCCTAAAGCAGTACCCTTTTTGAATTCTAAGACATTAAAGTATTTTAAGGTCCATCCCATAATCATAAGAAACACACTAATATTTCAAAAGGTGGTATCCTCCCTAAATCTTAAAGATACTTTGGTACTGGGACAACCAATACACCTTAACCCTAATATTAAACTAAATAATACTAGGATAAACCTGACTCAGTAACCCAAAATCAAAAACATTACCATATGGGATTGCTATCTGGTCAAAAGCGTTTCAATTGAAAACATTAGACAAAGAAGTAAATAAAAGTTATAACACCATAATCAACCAATTAACATACCTGATTAACACTATTACTATGATTGTTAAAATAGATAACCAAGACATGCAACTATATCAACAAATTATTAACCTGTTAGTTTTGAGATCTAAAATGTTATCAAATACCTATAGATTAATAACAAAAATTAAATACACGATGCACTTCTCTATTCAAAAATTTGGGAAGAGAAAAATAATAAGATCACTGTTGAACAAAAATCAGCTGCGATTAAACTTACTTTGAAACTAACCCCCCTTAAAAAACTAATCTACACCCAAATTATGATTAATAACAATGCTTATCACACACCACTTTTTCTAAGTAAAATAATTCCCTCACACTCTCCTTATTGCACCATATGCCAAAACAGCGTTGCAGACAATCTTCATATTTTTTGGAGCTGCAAGAATGTTTACAAATTATAGTGTTCGTTAAGAGCCAAGTTATTTAAAAAGGGATACACTAAATCTACCCTGTCATGGAAAATGGCAATTGTACATGTATTTCCTATAATTTTTTCCTATGAAAATAAACACATCACAATGTGTGCTATGATGAAATCATACATAGCCCAAAATTGGTTAGATAAAAGTAAAATCACATGGGAAGAATTTAAAGGAATGGCTATAAAGTACTTATTAGCCCATAAACTAATTACAAGAAGCCAAAAAAAAAACTATCCTACTATCAGAAACATTGCAGAATGCTTATAGAAATCTTAGGTCAAAACTGATTTATGAACAAGGGACTACATCAGTGTTATTCTATGTAAATAAGGGAAACTAAAGATATTTAGTATAGTAAAATGTATATCCACAACAACAATGGGCAGGTCATGGTAATACATATAAGATGAACATTCAAGGTGACATCATTGTACATAGTGGATATAGTTAGTACAAGATATAATGTAAGTTAGGTAGGCTAGAATGTCTTGATGCAAGTGTTTTAATGTCAGATTTCAATATGTTGTATATTTTCTCTGTGTAGTTTTCTGTATTGTAGCTAAATATGAACAGTTTGATTGTTAGTTAATTTTGCATATTGTTAGTTTAACACTGATGGTTCGTTTTATATATACTTTAATAAGATTACTGCAACTTGATATTCCTAGTACCTGTTCTTATATTTTTCTGTGATATTCTTTTCTTGTATTAAAATAAGAAGAAAAACTGCAATAAAAATATATTTGGAAAAAACAAAACAAAGTGCTTTTCTTTTTTATTTTATTTTGGGTGATGGACAGTAGGTATCACATTGACTTAGCGGGGCTAGATAATATTTACTATGCACTAGTGTTTGATATATCTTGCATCAGCATTCTCTGTTTTCTGCTGATTTGCCACTGGTCTTGCCTGTGGATGAAACCAGTAACATTTAAATCTGTCTACTTAATCGTTTTTTTCAAGCAAACAAATAAGTCGCGTATAAACAATTGTCCTTGCTATTCCTGTTTTCCTTGTAAAAAGCTTTGACATGGGAGTCCTTATTTTAAGCTTCTAATAAGCATCTACATGTATGAGCTGCTTATGATCCATTTAAATACATTTTACAGTGTCATATCCTCAGTATAGGATTTATGTATGAATGAATATTTAGGAATTTAAGTGAGCTGTGTGTTCTCATTTCCAAAAAAAAAAAAATAAAATAAAATAAAATAAACATTATTGTGTAATCAAGCCTATTCTTTTAGAAGCCAAATGATTTTCCTTGTCTGTATAAAATGTAAACTGTGAAATTTGAAGTTTGAAAGAGCAAAGCAGTTTTAATGAGATATTTCCTTTTATTGTTGCCCTTGTATTAATAGACATAATTACTATAATAAAAGACCTGAGAATGCCATATTCATGTTTAAATAAAATTCCAGTACAGATACAGTAATATTATAGAGTACAACTCTATACTATAAAGGCAGTAAAACTAATTTTAAGTTTCTTGGGGGTACCTAAACCCAAATATGTTTACAAAACATTTTATGATATTTCTTCATCTCTGCATCTACCTGAGTAGTAGGTATATATATCTAATTTTACAATGTAGTTTAAAAGAAAGAACTGCACAGTTACAAGAAAGATGCATAAATAACTACTGCTTCTGGCACTATGAGACGCTTGAGGCCTACGGGGGATCAGAGTCAAGTAATTACCAAGCAGCAAAAACCTAATGGATCTAGCTGAAATTATTTCTACACAGGAATAATATTTTCTTCTTGTCAAACATACCATTTATGAAAGCAGATATAAGAACATTAAGGTTACCTAAAAATACTTCACATGACAATAATCAAATGTTGACTTATTTCACAAAATATGTTTGTTAGCAATGCTTAACTGTTCCTCATAAAATGTTATGCAAAATAAGTCACCTATTAAATTTTGCGTCAAATGAAAACAACATTTAAGGGAAAGTGGCAAATATAAAGCATTACACAAAAATCAACACTAGGGAGAGAAGGAGAAAAAGCCTTGGATATAGGGTGCATCTGCAACTGATCAGCAAGACATGTGTAGACATTTCTTGCTTCTGCTGGTAGATAATCCTCTGGATTCAGCAAGCTCTGCATGGTGTGCAGGAATAGTGCAAGAGCTGCTGCATGCAATGTGGCCGACGAGCGATCCAGAAACGAGCTCCCAGCATGTGCACGAGTGCTCCTGCACTATTCCTGCATGGACACAGCTCCTGTATGCTAATTACCCCATTTGCAGGTGAAAACCATGCAAATGAGGTGAATTAGTGATCCAGGAAACAGGCAGGCATCTGTGCAGAAATAGTATAACCTGCAGAAATTAATTTGGCTACTAACCAAATACATTTCTGAAAATTACAAAACGGAGACATGACAGCTCCAAATAAAGCATGTATTCAATGTAGTAGGCATGCCAATGGCCAAATATATGGCCATTGGCATGGTAAATAGTTGCAAAACTATAAAAAATAACTTTTTTTTTTGCTTACTTCGACCATTTAAGCATAGGGCAGCGATGCACAAACAGGATTGGTCCAAAAATAAGAAAAAAAGTTGGAAATAAGCTTATTTTTTTATTTTTTTATTTTACATTTGTTGACCGAGATAGTCCATCTGGATGCATGTCCATTTTCAGTGGAGGCCCGGGGAGAAAAGCTCCAAGGGTAAGCAGATACAACATTACATAATAACAGCATTACATATTACAAACAGACTATATACAGAGTCTACATAAGTAAGCAAGTTAAACAAGTTTCACAGGTTAGATTTAATCCTGAGCGCAAGTCAGGATTAAATTAAATTACACAGTAAACTGGTTAACAGATTTTTACACATTCTAGAGAGAGTTAGCCAGGCTTGATACATTGACATAGCCAGTTAAGTGACAAATGTTGTTTGAGTCTAGTTTTAAATTGACTTAAGGTGGAAAGTAAGGTAATATCAGCTGAAAGAGAGTTCCAGGATCTACTTATAGAGTTTGCAAAGAGAGAATCACCGGCTGTGTTATTTATTTTGCTAGTCTGAATTAGTAGTTTCTTAGAGGATCAAAGTGGTCTAGGATTGTTACAGGGGGTGATAATATTTTTAAGTGCAGGAGTATTGTCCGGATTATAGAGGATTTTATAGGCCATAATCAGTTGGTTATACTAGATTAGGCTGGGTAGTTCAAGCCACCTAAGCTGATTTAGACTGATGCAGTGATGTGTCCTAAAAGGCAGCCCAGTGGCAAACCTGGCAATGTGGTTGTAGCAAATTGAGAGTTTGTTAAGGACAGTCTTGTTTAAATTTGAGAGTAGAGGGGATGCATACAGAAGGGTTGAAAGAAGGTGAGAGCGAGCTATGGCAATTTTAGCTGGAGGGGTTAGGAAGGCTTTTATTCTGTACAGTGACCCTAGTTTTTTATTGATGGTTTTGATAGTTTGGTTAACATGTAGGTCTAATTTTAGATTATTGTCTATGATGACACCTAATAGTTTTGTAGAGGGGTCAGGGGAGATTATTGTGCCCTCATTTGAATTTATGGTAAAGGTGAAAGCGGTAGACCTACGCGTTGGTGAAAATAACAGTATTTTAGTTTTTTTGGGATTTAGGATCAGACGATGTTCAGAAAGCCAGTTTTCTATTGTGTTAAAGGTGGTCTGGGTAGCTGACCATAACTCTACTGGAGATGTGGCTGAGCAAATCAGAATAGAGTCATCAGCATATTGGATACAGCTGACTTTTGGGATGACAGTGTAAAGGTCATTAATGAAGATGGAGAACAGCAAGGGCCATAGTATAGAGCCTTGTGGTACTCCAAGGGTGTTAGGTAGAAGGTTAGAGAGTTTGTTCTGCCAGAGGACAGCCTGCTGTCGACCATTCAGGTAGGATTGAAACCATTGAAGGGCTCTAGGATCTAAACAGAATGTTTGCAGGGTGTGAATTAAAAGTTGGTGATCAACCATATCGAATGCCTTGGAAAGATCCAAGAAGAGGGCTGAGGATATATAATTATTGTTCTGATTATGGTTTATGATGTTGGTAAAGTCTAGGATGGCTGTAGTAGTGCTGTGATGAGGATGGAAGCCATGCTGAGTGCCTGCCATAAAGTGATTCTGGATTAGGTGTTGCATGAGTTGTCTATGAATACATTTTTCCAAAATCTTTGCAAGTAGAGAGAGTATAGCTATTGGCCTATAATTGGAGAATTCAGTAGAGCTGCCTCCTTTGTGAAGTGGGATTACATAGGATATTTTCCAGATGGTGGGAATTTTAGCTTCTACTATGGTTCGATTGATTAGTATTGAGATGGGGTAAGCAATAGCATCAGCTGATTTTTGTAGGTACTCGGCAGGGAGTTGATCAGCAGAAAGTGTAGTGGGTTTTAATTTTTTGATCAAGGTACGGATAAGTAAAGTGGTGACTGGTTGGAAGCTGAATGCGAGTAGGTTTCTAGGGGTGCTACTTTCAGGAGAAGGGGAGCTAGGAGGTAGTTGGCTAGCTAGAGCTTGAATTGTCTCAATAAAGAATCGGTTAAAACTGTCAGAAACATCTTCAGGGGTTTTATCAATAGTAGCAGCAGGGATGGGGTTGAAGTTTGTCCAGGATGTAGTAGATTATTTAAACCTGCCCAAAACTACTGAGGGTTATTTTAATTTACTGTCTGTAAATTGCAGTAGTATTGTATTTTGTCTTGTAAAATTGATTTTTTGGTTTCGTTCCTGGATTGCCTGTATTTAATGTGATCTTGAGGGTCTTTAAAAGAATGCCAAAAAACCCATGCTTTGTTTCTAAAGGTAATTTTGAGTTTAGACTCTTTAGAAAGCCATGGCATAGTTTTTGGCTTGGTTCTCTTTGAACGAACAGGTGCATGCAAATCAAGGATCTCAAGGAATTTGTTGTTAAAGTATGCTACTGCTTCCTCTAAGGGGAGGTGTTTTAGAATAGACTAATTACATGAGTTTAGTTCTTGTTGGAATTTGGCAGGGTCAAAGTTTTTATTGTTTCTAACTTTTCTGTGTAACGGTTGTTGGGAATTAATGGTTTTGTGCTTAATTACATATGTGAGAAGGTGATCGCTTAGGCCATCAAGGAGGGTACCAGAGGTGTACAGTTGGGGTTGACTATTTATGAGTACCCAGTCAAGTATGCTTTCTTTTTGGTTGGGTTTACCTATCCTTGTAGGGGTGGATATAATTTGTGTAAATGCATGCAGGTTAATATGGGTGGTTGGGGATTCTGAGGAACAGGTGCCCTAGTCTATGTTAAAGTCTCCAAGTAGTAGGGTTTCTTGGGGGTAGTGACATGATAGCCAGTGCAGGATATCTTCATGTGTAGATATATTGTTACCTGGGGGAATGTACATACAGATGATATTATTGCATTTATTTTTATTAAGTTGCAATTTGGTGGCAAGAATCTCTGAGTTATTAATCTGAGGTGGTTGTATTACATCTATGGTGACATTCCACTCAGATTTATAGAGTACAGCTACCCCACCCTACTTCCTTGAAGCACGATCCAGCCTGTGTATGTTGTACCCAGGTGGTAACACTTCATTGTCTTTAGTGTTAGGTTAAACTTTAAACCAAAATCAGCATTCTGCCATAATAGTCAATGGCATGCATAAGACAACAATACCATGGAATAGTGGTTGCTAAAAGGAAGGCTGAGTGTCAGTTTTGTAACCATGCAGTAGCAGTCAGTTTTATGCAAATGAGGGGATTGATACTGAATCACAGATTTCTCCTCACTGTTAGCTTGCACCCAACTGTGTAGGTGCAGCAACACCATGGTATAAGCATAAGAGGTAGATAACCTCATAAGAGGGAGTGTCATGCATGCTGTAAGCTTATTGGAGCTCTGTGGCCCATGTTTGCCCTTAGCTAAACACAGCTAAGGAAGGGGGTGTGTCTGAGGCTGCCTAGCAGTGTTTACATTGCCTAAACGGGTATGCATGCCGCACACCAGGTTTTACCCCCCCCTAAAAAAAACAGGAAATAGCAGCTCTGTTCACATTTGAGCACTGGGTATGCACGGTGCACCTCGGGGCTTAAAGAGGAAGGCAATGGGAAGGGAAAACAGCAGTAGGAAGGCAATCAAGGAGAACTAGCATAGCTGGCAGGTGAAATGTATCAGAATCAGCCAATTACACAGGCAGCAGCCCAGCCCAGCACACTACTAAAAACTATGCAAACACCTTTCACTCTGTTTTTTCCCACAAATACTACACCACCGGTGAACCCAGACAGGGAAATTTTACCTGAAAAAAACTAATAAAATGATAGGGGCTGTTGTTGGTCTAATACATCAATATGTGGAAGAGGCTGAGGGTGGTGAGGATGAGAATGCTGATGTCCAACCCACAGTGAGGAGAAGGAGAAGAGTGTACAGACCCAGGGTAACCTACCAGGGACTACGTGAGATGGAGACAGTGGAGCGCTATGGGGTGGACAGGGACATCCTACAGCAAATTGTTGAGCTGTGCCAACAATGCCTCACACACAGAACCAACAGAGGGGAACCCATCCCAGTGGATACCAAGGTATGTGTAGGCTTAAGAATACTAGCCACAGGTACCTTCCAAAGAGCAACTGGGGTACCATGGGGATCTCACAGGCATCAGCATCCAGGGTACTCCACCAGTTCCTGGATGCCATGTCAGCACATGCTGGTGAGCACATATATTTCCTTAACACCCATGAGGTGTTGACCAGCAATATGCATCTCTTCCACCAAATAGCAGAATACACTGAGGTAGTGGGTGCTATAGACTGCACGCAAATACACATCAAAGTACCACCCAACGAGTGGGGTAGGTTCTATATAAACTGCAAGGACTTCCACTCCATTAACTGCCAAGTCATGTGCGATGCCCAGGACATTATAATGAATGTGTTCTGGCAGCCCTGGAAGCTATGACGACTCCCACATCTGGCATATGATACAGCTGTACCAGAGATTTGCCAGTGGGGGCATCCCATATGGCCACCTAGTGGGGGATGCTGGTTACGCACTGGAGCCACAGCTGATGACACCCATCAGAAATGCACACACACTCAAACAAGAACTCCATAATGAGGCACATGCACAAACCAGAATCATAATAGAGAATGTGTTTGGGATGTTTAAGTCACATTTCCAGTGCCTGCACATATCCGGTGGAGCCTTGCAGTACTCTCCAGCTACATGTACACTGTCCCCCGCCATTGCCAAGGCCAGCACAGGCACAGAGTGACTCAGAGAAGGAACAACTTCAGCCTGCCTATGTAGGCAAAATAAGGTGTGCCCAGTATGCCCAGGCTTTGGCAAAGAGACAACACATAGCACATACACTGACCCGGTAGGAATCCAGGGAATGACACCTCTCTCTGACTCGGTCATACAGTAAAAGGGATGCCAAACATGACACTAGCTGTGCTTTACCATGTATAGGGAGTATACTATGTGCATCCGACATAGTCAGCTCTCCAACACCATCCTCAATACTGGCACAGCCACAAGGTAAGTCACTCTTCCTATCAATTGCTGAATGAGTAGTATGTTCTGCTAGTTGTAGCTATGGTACGGATGTGAGCATGCAAGGGAATCGGGTGGCTGAATGGGATAGCAGCAGATAGTGGATACCTATATGGGCAGCATGAAATCCATAACAAATACTGGTGTCAACAAAGTAGGCAGTACTAGACAAGGTGACACATCCCACTGCAGTACATGTGGTGGCCCAAATGTATGTCCATAGGACACATACATGCATGTCAGTGAGGCTCACATACCCAACACCAGACTCAGTCAGCAGGACAGGTGTAGATAACCATAAAGAAAGGCTGTGCTAAGTCTTCTAATTAATGGCAATGGAGAACAGCCCCCTTCAGACCTACACAGACAGACTACAACAGGTCAGGCAGTTGTATGTTAGTTCTGCAGGGTAAGAAGTCTGAAACTGAAATGTAGGTCAATAAAACCTAAGATCTGTACTCTACTGATATGCCTCTAGCCTGCATGATAGGTCAGAATACAAAATGAAATGGAAGTCAACAGAGTACCTGAAATACCAATACAGACATAGCAAATGTCTACAGTTGTCAGGTGTGCCCCCCCCCCACAATCATATGTAGAAATGCAGTAACATGTACGTGTGGGTTTAATAACAGTGGAGCACAGATTACCTGAGTTGGCCCAATTTAGAGTATAGATTGTTGCATGTGTACAATATGCAAGGCTTTGTGTGTTAGGTTGTTGTGTGTTGTATATTGTGTGGAAGTGGTCAGCATGTAGGCATGGAGGTTTGTGTCCTGGTAGCCTATGGCCAGTACTGTCAATGACAGGGCCATATTCTGACAACTGCAGTGCCAACCAAAATGCATCCCAGCAAGACCCAATTCAGCAGTCATCCATACTCATTGTTCAGATGTCAATATCTGTCACCATCTGAAAGATGAACATGCCATGAATGTGGGCCAGACATACACACAGTACACAGGTGGAAGTACTCTAGAGAGAGTACATGAAATGTAACTGTTAACTGCACACACCTTTGGAATTGTACATATAGGTAAGCAGCACATTAGTTGTCTGTGTAGTATGGAATACTGATGTATTCTGGCCAATCATTGGCAGACCACAAAAGGCACAGTTATGATCTAATGAGAGAATGCCTATGTCCCCGCACAAGGCAGCATAAGGGGAATGTCCCAGGTATATCTGTCAGTCAGCTGCAAGAATCTTCCATATCACACATGCACTCAGCTCACCCCATCATCAGCCACAGGTTTATCACAGGTCATAGCCCTCCCTGGGATTGAGTACAGTATGACCCCCAATTCAGTATGGGAATACTCACAAAATGCAGCATGCTGAATAGGTGTCCCATGCAGGTGCGTCCCTAGCTGTAAGCAGCACCCTGCCAGCATCCAGACCAATGGATTAATATGGACAGGAACTATTGCCATTATTACCTTGCACACTTACCCTGTCACTCGAGGGGACTCCAGCGGCTCATAGCCTGGGACTGTAGGAGTGACAGAATGCACTGGCCTTTTACAGATGGCCTGCATCACTACCAAATGCCCTATAGTCCTCTGTCAAAGGCCTGTGCCTCACCCGTACTGCCAATGTATGTTATCTCATGGGGTCCCAAGTAACAACATAACACAGTTCACAGAACACAAATGCAAGGCCATGTCGACAAATCCCAGTAGCATGCCCACCATGTCCTCTTGCATGAACTGTGGACTACCCCCTAAATAACGCTGGGATAAAGGGACAATTATAGGGATACTTTGCAGATATCACTTGCATAATGTTAGGAAGAGGATAGAATAACAGAGTGGGGGGTGTACAAGCATGGACGCCATGGAGTGTGTGAAGTCTGAAACTCTGATGTGTGCCCATACTACCCCTGCCTGCAAACACAGTAATGGGTGGCTACAAACCCGCTTGTAAACCACAATGTGTAGGGTAACTGACCAGATATATGAGCCCTGCCTCTGGGTAACCTGGGTGAATCTGTACAGCTGAGAGTTATGGCCCCAACAGGATATAGCCATTCTATTATGTCGACAGATATACAAGCAGGGAATCCTTAGCCACCACAGTACCAACATGCTGGACCATTTACACAGACCCATCAGCAAGTGTCTGCAGCTACCCCTCCAGAATGGCATGAGTGTGCAAGAATATGTAGGGTGCAGACCACAATACCGGACACAGCTGCATTCATCTTGTATTTCTCAATGAAATGACTGTGAGCAAATAAGTATATCTGTCTGTAGTTGATGACATAAAACATCACAGTCTAAAACAGTACATGTCTGAATATCTCTGCTAACACCAACAATGTAACACAAGCAGCACAGACACAATAGTTACAGTATCCCACTATCTTTCGCCCATTGTGACTCCATATTGTCAACCTATCTACAGATATCTTGCAGAAACAGGTTGCTAGCTGTAGGTGTAGAACATAAATCTTGCACTGAAATACAACCTACCTGGAATGGATTCACACACTCAATACAGAAAGTCATACTGGGCAGGCTCCTACACTTAGAGAAATGAAGCCCATGTCTGACAATAAAATACAGGAGGTCATACTGGGCATGCTCCAACACATAGAGACATGAAGCCCATGTCTGACAACAACAGTGGACAATACATATCTGCCAGTTGCAGATGTCTGTGCACACACACCACTTTGCACACCATTCATGCTTCACACACACATTGGATAGGAATACTCATACATATCCAAGGTCAACACACTATAATATGTCAAACATACACACACACACAGATGTGGGGAAGAGAGAGACAGATAGTGGCAGAGAGAATTCCATTATGAGGCCTATCCCACCCACTACACATCCAAATGGTCGATATCACATGATGTTCTGATGTCACTCACTGTACACACATTGGATAGAAATACTCACACATATCCAAAGCCAACACGCTATAATAGACCAAACATACACACACACACACACACACACACACACACACACACACACATACACCCACACACACCCACACACACACACACACACACAAACACACACACACACACAAACAGATGTGGGGAAGAGAGAGACAGACAGTGACAAAGAGATTGCCATCATGAGGCCTGTCCCACCCACCACACATCCAATTGGCCAATATCACATGATGTGCCAATGTCAATCACTGTAGACGTTTGCTTTTGGTAGCCCTAAGCCTATAGTGTCTGTGGTGCTTGTGATAACTGTGTAACATGATAGTACAAATCAGTATTCATCTAGCATTTGTATACCTAGTCCTGTGAAATGCAAAGTTGTGTGTGACTGAGTGTTGTGTGTGTGTTTCCAGAGGAATGGATTATGGCCCATTCACACACACTGCACTTCCCATAGCCCATTTTAACACTCATGCTAATGTCAGTCACCTTGAAATAACACTGTGGCCATTTCTCCACCTCACAATCTCCATGACACATGCGGTAACTGTGTAATGCTGTACTGTACCATACTAGTTAGGTAGGAGTTCTAATCCCAGACATATAAACTGTGTGTGTGTGTGTGTGTGTGTGTGTGTGTGTGTGTGTGTGTGTGTGTGTGTGTGTGTGTGTGTGTGTGTGTGTGTGTGTGTGTGTGTGTGTGTGTGTGTGTATACATAGATTGATTTTGAGTCCATTCACAGTCACTACACCTCCAAGTCTGCTGATGTCAGTCACCTTGAAATACCCCTTTGTGCAAGGGCCCACCCTCTAAGCTCTGTGGCATGTGCGATAACTGTGCTATGCTATAGTGTAATATGCTAGTTAGGTAGGAGTTCTTATCTCAGACATGACAACTGTGAAACTCTGTGTGTGTGTAGGGATTAATGATTTTGAGGCCATTCACATTCACTACACCTCCCATTTCCCTACTTTAGCAAGCCTGATGATGTCAGTCACCTTGAAATACCCCTTTGGACATGGGTCAGCCCTATAAGCTCTGTGGCATGTGCGATAACTGTATAATGCTATAGTATAACATACTAGTTAGGTAGGAGTTCTAATCCCAGACATGGCAACTGTGAAACTCTTTGTGTGTGTGTGAATAGAGATTAATGATTTTGAGGTCATTCATAGTCACCATGTCTCACTCACAAACACACTTGGCTAGGCTACAACCACTATATTGGTAGTTGCCTGCATATTGCCTCACAGATAGTAACCACAATGTGATTGCAGTAGACTACATGCCTGTTAACCACAACAGTGCCACTGACATCAGAAAGTACTATAATGTGTTACATCTCCGGACTGAGTGTATGTTATCCAGCAAGTAAAAGGACATGGCACCCTGTTCCATCTCTACAGGAGGCAAATAAATGCTTACAGTGGTCCTTTTGTTATGCTCCCTACTGGATGCATGAGTCTGCAAATGTAATCCACAAAGGGAATACCATTCCTTATACACATGCCCAGTATGGACAGATACCACTAACTCCACTGAATACCTGTATCATGCTGTCAATGTAGGTGCAAGCATGACCTCAGTTCCATAGCCAGGTCACCCAAAATGAGGTCAGGAATGTTACAGCAGTAGATAATCTGTACACACAACATCCCCCAGAGACCTCGGTTATACTTCCACACATCAAAGAACATGTGTGTGAGATGTGCACAACCCAGACACTGTCTATGTTATGGAATATAGATCACATATATGGGAAGCAGTGCACATCACTGGCCACCCACAATAGTAACCCAGATGAGTGGATGGTGAATACAATACCTACCTGTGGAGACAACTCCAGGGACTACACCCTGAGCCACACTGGAGACCATTGTTATGTGGCCTGATTCCAAGGTATTCCCTTTGCCTAGCCTTGTACAGCCTTCAGGCCCATTCACCTACTACATACCTGTGAAGCAATCAACCTATGCATCTCAGTACTGGCAAGTGTGTGTGTGTGTGTGTGTGTGTGTGTGTGTGTGTGTGTGTGTGTGTGGATTAATGATTTTGAAGCCATTCACAATCACTACATACACCTCCCATTGCCCTACTTTAGCACGTCTGCTGATGTCATTCACCTTGAAATAACCCTTTGGCTATGTATCAGCCATATAAGTTCTGCGGCGCTTGTGATAAATGTGTACTACTGTAGTGTAGCAAACTAGTTAGGTAGGAGTTCTAATCCTGATCCTGCCAACAGTGATAATGTGTGTGTTTCCCTAAGAGAGTGTGTGACTCCGTTGACACCTGCTTTTGTGGACATTCACACATACTACACTTCCCTCATCCCTCCTTTAGCACTGTTGCTGATGTCACTCACCTTCAAAGATACTTTGAACAGTTCTCCAACATATATGCTCCGTGGCCCATGCAATAACTGCATAACACTGTAATAACAATACATAGTCAGGTAGGGGTTTGAAACTCAGTACTGGTAAGTGTGTGTTTGTGTGTGTATCATCAGTATTCTGTTGGGGTGATTGTGTACTGACAGGATTCATTGCAGTGTAGGTTTTGCTACATCATTATATTGAGGACCTATATGTCCCATTGTCCACATTACAAGGCCAACAGTTTTCAAACACTGTAGAGGTTGTTGTAGACAATCCTCAGCTGCAAATGTGTACAGCCATGTGCAATTACTATGTGACAGTATGGATTAGTAAACAATATAGGCAACTGTTATAATACCCAAATTCCACTCTCCACCCATGGATCATACACAAACACGCTTGGCTCTTACTCTCTTACACCCTTCCTTTCTTACTTTGTCTTTGTCTCTGTCTCTGTCTCTGTCTCTGTCTCTCTCTCTCTCTCTCTCTCTCTCACTCTCTCTCTCCCTCCCTCTCTGATGGATGTGGAAAAGTACATCTGTTTTCCAGAGGCAGCAGCTTGAGGTTTGTAAGGAATGCTCATGATCAGCTGATGGCCTGTGCATAAATTGCAGTCCCCCACTTGCTAATTGCATGTGGAAAAGCTGCGGTATCATTCCTATAGCCAATTGCATGGAAACACACTCCTATCAGTAAGCACATCATGTGGGTATTGGCCCTTTTCCTTCACTGTGAGCAGGACTTCATGTGGGTGTTTGACAAACAGCATCACAGAGGGTAGTTGGAAATGCCTCTTGCAACATACACTGTGGAGGCAGGCCAACAAACAGGAGGGGGATGTTCCAGACATGGGGACAGAATGTAAGTATTACTGTTCTACATTTGAAGTAATGTTGGTTTAACAGGGTTTGTGTGCATATGGCTGTTCTACATGATTTAATATCTGTCATGACAGTGTTATGTGGTCGGGGAAACTCTCACCTCTAGGGCTATCTGCAGACTGTCCAGAGTTTGGAGTCTTACATGTGTTGTGTTACTCACACATTTCCTATCTTTAGATATGCAGTAGCATACTCTGATGATTGCAGTTAGTACATGGTGACATCCATGTGAGTTACTGACTTTATATCCCTCAGAAGAGATATGTCACAAAAACCCTGTTACACCAGGAAATTTCTCAGTTTATCACAGCAATATGTCAATACTGGCCATGTGTTTGTGCCTCTATCCCACTTTGTCCATATGTCATGCAGTAAGAGGTGTATATGTACAGTACATCATTATTTACTAACTTTATACCTGACAACAAGCCAGTGAGATAGACTGCTAGACATGTTATATATAGTAGGCCTTATATTTGAGGACAAAACCTGACCATTCTGTTGTAGTGTGTACAGTAGTGAGGTCTGTGTACTTATGGTGATTGTTGACAGAATGTGTATTGTGAATATGTTACTTGGCCTGTGTACAGCATGTGGTATATGTCATGGTTCTTGGTCCTGTTCTCTCTGATGTTACATGCTGCTCCAGTTTATGGTACCCTAATGGCATACATGTTTGTAAGGCCAGACTGACAAATATCCCATACCACAGTCAGGCATCAGACTACACTATGTATTGGCCCAGTATATGTAGGGTTACTGTGTGAGTGGCTCATATGAAGGTTATTTTGTTCATACAGTCTATATACTGTAATATTACTTAGGCTTACCATAATGTGACTGTGACTGTGTTCAGATTGGTTGTGGGTATGCACTTTCACACTGGTGTCTGTTACTCTGTGCTGTTAAATGCCTGTAGTGCCTGCTATATTTGCAAGTACATGTGTATTCCCGCTTAGGAAACTTGGGTCAGTGCTGTGGCAGTCTGCCTGTAGTTTGCGCAGTGCTTTGTGACATGCCTAGCAGCTCAGTGTATTTACCTAGTGTGATGTTATGTCCAGATATTTGCCATATGTACTGCTGCCGGGCCACCATAACTGTTGTGTATTTTTGACAAAGGAGTGGGATGCTGTAAAGATGTATGTCACTTGCTAATATGAAGTATGTGGGCTTGGGACCTTTGCTCCTCTGGTTAATATGTGTTAGGACAGACAGGAGTGTGTGAATGCATCAACTGTGTGAGTTTATCTATTCCAGTATTTTGTGATATCCTCATTTACATGGATGGAAATATCCACTTTGTCAGGCTTGGCCCACACGTGTTGCACTAAGAAGTTCTGTGTATACCTCTACACTGACCAGAGTGTGTCAGATTGGACACGTTTATTGGTCATAGCTCTGCTGTATTCCACAGGATCATTACTGTGATTTGTGTGGTACTCCACTATGATTACATTATGACGTCTGTCAGTAACTGATGGCATACGTCAGTATCAGAAGTGACTTCCCACACATGTCTGTTAACACAACCCCTGTTACTGTAGTAACATTCTACATTTATACCTGCAATACTTACATGACATTCCCTTGTACTAAGAGGGTGTGACTATTGGTGGTGTGGTATGACTCCACTACATGATGTTATGGGCATATGTTCATATACATATATATATATATATATATATATATATATATATATATGTATGGGTCACCTTTAAAATCTCGAAATCGCTGTTTGCCGAACGGAATCCGACGGACGAGAATACCGAAAACGCAGATGACCGAAAAGGTGAGAACCCGACGGACTCGGTAAGTGTGCGATCGAGTGAGGGATTTAGTGATAGGGAGCGGACAGGTAAGTGTGCGATAGTGAGGGACTGTGGGTTAGGGGTGGGTTAAGTGAGTTAGGGTTAGGGTGCAGGTAGGGTGTGTGTGCGATGGTGGGGGACTGTGGGTTAGGGGTGGGTTAAGTGGGTTAGGGTTAGGGTGCAGGTAGGGTGTGTGTGCGATGGTGAGGGACTGTGGGTTAGGGACTCGGTAAGTGTGCGATCGAGTGAGGGATTTAGTGTTAGGGAGCGGACAGGTAAGTTTGTGATAGTGAGGGACTGTGGGTTAGGGGTGGGTTAAGTGAGTTAGGGTTAGGGTGCAGGTAGGGTGTGTGTGCGATGGTGAGGGACTGTGGGTTAGGGGTGGGTTAAGTGAGTTAGGGTTAGGGTGCAGGTAGGGTAAGTGTGCGGTAGTGTCGGACCTTAGGGTTAGGGTTTGGGTTAGGGATAGTGCATATGTTATGTAGTGTACTGTGTTGTTTACGTGCAGTGTGTTGGTGTAATGGTTTTCGGTGTTTTGCGTTGTCGGCGTTTTATGTTTTCGGTCTTTTCGTTTCGGTCATTAGTGTTTCGGGCAAACGCGGTTTTAAAGCTGATCCATATATATATATATATATATATATATATATATATATATATATATATATATATATATGTGTGTGTGTGTGTGTGTGTGTGTGTGTGTGTGTGTGTGTGTGTGTGTGTGTGAGTGTCTGTGTGTGTGTGTGTGTGTGTGTGTGTGTGTGTGTGTGTGTGTGTGTATGTATATATATATATATATATATATATATATATGTGTGTGTGTGTGTGTGTGTGTATACATATATATATATATATATATATATATATATATATATATATATATATATATCACAAAAATCAACCCACAAAAATGTAGAAGAAGCAGCTTGAAATCAACAGCCCACTTGGTTAATCCACCAGATTATATATATTATTATATATTATATATATATAGATATGGATCTAGGACGTTTGATCGAATGATCAAATGTCCGAATCCATAACTACCAAACACACTTTAATGAAAGTGCTTTTATTGAAAAAGCACTTTTGTTAAAGCCTGTTACTAAAAAAAAAAACAAAATACTACATTAACATTTCAGAAGGGGGGCTTCGGCTTCCTGTGCCCCCCACACACCCCCTACTTTAATATTCTCTCTCCGAGACCACACTACAGTGGGGAAAGGGGAATTTTCCCTTAACCGCACCGTGGTATGGCCTCGGCAACAGACATACTTACGCAAAAGTGCTTATTTGGTGAAAAACACTTTTGTGTAAGTATGCCCGGCTGTTTGGGTTTCGGACTTTTGATCATTCGATCAAAAGTCCTAGACCCAAAAAAAAAATATATATATATATATATATATATATATAAGACACCAAAATATTCCAGCACTCAAGACACAAAAGTAGCCAGTCTGAAAATTAAGGATTTATTCCAGGCACAGTGCTGCAGAATGTGGCTGGAATAAATCCTTCATTTGCAAACCAGCTGCTTTTGTGTCTTGAGTGTTGGAATATTTTGGTATATTTTGTATTTTTGGCTTTCTGAGCACCAGATGGTATTGTATTGTGCACTGGAGTGGTTTGGTATCATATATATATATATATATATATATATATATATATATATATGTGTACACTTCTGTGGCTCTGCTCGACAGTGACACAGGAAAATAATTTTCTTGGGTGGCAAAAGCTAGGGTACCTTTTTGGCTAGGCTTATATAGGCCCTAGGACTTATGAACCTATATAAGTATATATGTAGATGTATATGTGTATATATATATATTTATATATATATATATATATATATATATATATATATATATATATATATATATATATATCCATATCCTTATGTGTAAACATGACTGCTGCATATACCTTCCCAGATGTATCCCACCATATTTATCTGATATGTGTATATTTATATATAACAACATACTGATTCAACACTAATTTCACTAACAAGTACTACACAATTGTAGAAATCAAAGCAGTTGTTCACTACTATTCTGTATGTGCACTGACAGATATATTGGAAAAAACAACAAACATTTTCACAGATGCGAGGGCTTAGTGGTTAACTGCTATGACTGCTGTGTACAGGGTTTTGGGTTCAAGACCTGCAAGGGCTGTTTATTCTGTTGCTAGACAGAACAAAGGCTGTTGGATACAGAGTGGTTAAGGCAGTTATGAGCAACTTTAAGTGGGTTTGCGCAGGTTTGCCTGATGGTAAGTGCTTCTAACGTACAGTTAAATGAAAAGGGGCTTACACCATTTAGGCTTTGCTTACCAGTGTGCAAATCTGCTTAGCATTTATTTTTAAGCAATACTTACACCTGCTAAGCATGGCTCAGCCCTGGTAACCAGTGATCACATTCCAGTCTGATGAAATAGCATGGTAATGTCATCTTTAATAAGTGTATTTAATTCCGTGTACATAACATGCTTCTATGTGCGATCATTACAGTAGCAAGGGGTGTGAGTATACTCTATGGGACACCTGAGTATACATTTGGCTAGTACAACAATTTTTTCCATTTGTATGTGCTTCATGCATGTGTAGTATCCCAGGTTATATGCAGTCACACTTGCATGTATTGTATCATTATGTTACTACTGTTAATAGTGCTTTTTCAAGTAAGAGTAGATTGCAGATTGTAGTACTGGAACCATACATCCCTGCATGCAAAGCTGGACTCTGAGTACTGACTATCGTGCTCTTGGTGTGTGAGCTGTGTGTTATTAAGTATTTGCTACTGGATATTGATCTGTTATGTGGCTATTAACTGTAGACTACTATGTGTATAGGACATGTCATTGAGGGCTGCTGTCATGTAGTAATGGCATACCTATCAGTGTCAGATGTTTGTCTGTCAAAACATTAATCCTAATGCATAACCTGTTGGCTAGATGATTTATGTATGTCCTCTGTACAGATGTGCAGATGTCAGGAATCTATCTTGGCTGCTTACAGACAATCTATGCTTGACTGAAATTGACATGTCTGCCCAGCTGTGTTATGAATGCCACAGCTAGGAAACCCCACCCTGTATGCACCACATATCATGGATACCTCAACTAGGTTACCACAGTCAACAGAACAAGGTTGAGTACAGGTCCCCCATCCAGACACTGGCCATGCTATGTAATATATGTTGCATACATGTCAGTTGGAGCACCTCACTGGCCCTCTGCAAGAGACAACCAGATAATTGGATGTCACATTTGACTGTCACCCTGAGGATCACCCACATGGCATCAGTTGATAGATGGCCTGATGACAAATGTCAGGTGGCATGATACCACTCTATCCACATCTCCTACTCTTCTGTGGTACACATCTAGGAACACCTGCACCTATGGACCCCAGTACTGACAAATGTGTCAGTGTGCATTGCTGAGAATAACAGTGTCTGTGTGTTTGTAAACTTGTAGTTGATAATACCCTGAATGCCTTCTCACACACTACACCCCCATTGCCATAGTTAGAAATGGCTGCTGAGGTAATGGACACTAAATGTATCTTGTTACACTCTTCACCCATGGGATACCTAGAGCTTGCAGTGCCAGCAAAACACTGTTGTACAAATAGGTAGATAGGCATGGGTTACCCTCTGAGTCCTGGCAAGTGCGTATATGTGTGCAAGTGTGTATATTTGTAGGATACAAAATTTTGAGGCCACATTCTCCAAATACAATACACCTGGCCATACAGTATAAGGGATAGTGATGTTGCTGACATTAGGAGAGCCATGACAAACCATCACCCTACTATCCCTGTGGCATGTACAATAAATGTTTATCCCTGTAGTAGCACTGATGAGATAGACAAGGGGTTGTATTGCAGTCCTGGTCAATTTGTCATTATGGGTATGTCAGAGTATTATCATGGGTTTCAGTGAGTAAAATATCTAATGTGGTGTGTAGGTGTTGGGTATACTGTCTCTACACCATGATACCCCTAGTACATGTCCCAAGGTTCACTATATGAGGACCACTGTCACCATCAACCATACAGGTAACTGATTACACTATCCACCCTAATAATGCATGTGCTGTGTGCAAATTATCTGTAACAGAGTGGACTCACTGAGAAGGTAGTTGGCACTGATAAACCCAGGTCTCTCAGATATGTCTATGACTGTTATGTGTTTGCCAATGTGTATATGACAGTATGTCATACTATGTATTGTTCATTAACACCCAGTACATCCCCCATTGCCATACTGTACAAGGCCTGGTGATGTTCCTCACTTATGAAGATACACGGGACAGACCTCATCCTAAAAGCTGTGTGATGTGTGCAATTAAGGCCAAACACATTAGTAGCAATAAGTACTTAAGTAAGGGTTCTAATCTCAGTGTTCCCAAGTAAGTGTGTGTGTATGTGAAGGAATCTACTTCAGTTCGCAGAAAATACATGTCCCAGAAGGTCATCTGTTCAGGAACTAACTGGCAAATGCTAACATTTCAAAGGAATCATCTTGTGGAAATTGATTCCATCAAAACTAGTAGTAGATGTATAAATGCCCTCTTTCCCACTGTATAGCTGTACAACGATACTGGAGTTGGTATATATAGTTGGTTGTCGATGTTGTGGACACAGCCACCCTTATTGGGGATATTGTTGTGTGTATACTCCTGCTTAGTCTGCTGTAATACTGTACAGTTTATTTTAACAGGTTAAGTAGTTGTCAATCACACTGTGTGCGGCTCTACACCACCCTGCACCCTCCAAAGTGGAGGGCTGTGCCACCCTCACCAGCACACCTATGTTTACCAACTCCAGGATTGCACTACATTGGGAAAGGGGACATATATCCTGCCAGTACCATCATCAATGACATGAAGCTAGCAGACTGATTATTTACTGATGTGCTGTTGTGCCTATTTTGTCTTGGTGGAATTACATAGGCTAAAACGGGTTCACTGCAAAATTAAGTACATCAATTTGTACAGTATTTTCTGTGTATTGCATCAACACCAAAGCCTCTGTGTTTGTGTGTTATATACAAATATGTGGTGTGTGCCACCCAGTACACTTACCATTGTCCACTGTAGAAGGGCTGCTGACATAAGACAACATGCACACACCTGTATACACCCCTCAGACCTATCAGCCATGTGGCACATGGAGTAACTGTTATACAGACCTGTACCCAGGATATCACACAGTCAGTGTGTCACCACAGTGCCCTACCCATTGCAGGAAACAACAGCAGACCAACATCCTGCTGGTACATAGACACCCACAACACAAACTGAATACATTATGGAGACTACAATCACTCAGTGTTAATAACTTGTATCATGGCTGGACAGCTACACATCCTGACATATAAGCATTAAACTTTCTGGCTGAAAACATGTTACACAGCATTACGTTGCTACACCTTAGTACATTCACCCTGTGCAATAGAACCATATTAGCCTGTCCCTGCATTGATGGTATAGATGACAGGGATGTGGCACTGGTATCCTCATATGCACAGGGTGTGTTGTGGGTCTGCCAGAGACCTAGGTTGAGCCATTTGATTGACATCATGTGTGTGTGTTTGGAGGTTTTGTTATTAATTGGGTTGTGCAGATGTGGTGTGTGTAGGTAGGGAGGTGCCTTAGCTGTGTTGGTGATGTGTGTGTGTGTGTGTGTGTGTGTGTGTGTGTGTGTGTGTGTGTGTGTGTGTGTGTGTGTGTGCACAGTTCTGCCATGTGGCTGCCCTATACAGGGGTTTGTTGGACAGCTGCAGATTGTACATGGCAGGGTGTGCAGTTCACCATCTCCAGCCATGGACATGAGAACTGTGCCTGCCAGGGGTTCCATGGGCACTACCAGGTACAAGGCCAGATATGGTACACTCCCCTGATGATGACAAGTGTCCACTGGATCCAGGTCCCTGTTGGGACCAGCCAGGGCCTGCTGTGTTGTGGTGTGGACAGCACCCCCCTGCAGTGCTGGTGCTGGTACTACCATTACAGGAGTGGCTGTGACTTGTTGCATGTCCACGTACACCTCCACCTGTTGGTGTTGCTGACCTACATCCTTGTGGCTGTTGCTCTACTCCCACCATATGCTCTAACATAGACATTGCATGGTCGAGGATTCCCACCATCTCACCCAACCATCTATCCAGGACCTCTGTAAAATAATGGTGGGTACTTGCAAGATCACGGATGTTGTCAATAACAGCAGAATGAGTAGCCCTTTGGAGCCTCAGACTCTGTCTGGTATAACATTCCATACATGCCTGTACCTCCATGATGGCCCGAAACATGCATCTGGTGACACTTCTGCCAGCAGCATGATGGCCAGCAGCCCTCCTACGAGTACCCCTATACATCTCTGCCTGTGTTGTACCTCGCTGGTCATCCGGCTATGGCTGCTGTGTACAGACACAATTGCTATAGTCACCACACTGTCCTGTCCCATGCCACCACCCATCAACTGTCCCTCATCTATGGCCACTGGTGATGGGGTATATATAGGCAATGTGACTGTGTGCAGGGATAGGGTGGATAACAGTGAGGATATCAACCGATGGCACAGCTTCAGCCCCTGACAACCCCGCCTGTGCCTCACCATACCTGTCATCATTGTCAGAGTCTGTATGGACACTAACATCAGTTTGCCTGCAGGAGGGACCCTGACCCACCTTGCCACCTGTGAGGGGAAAACAAAAAACGTACTTTAAGACCTGTATGTCATTGCTTACCTCTACATACATGCGCACACACACACACACACACACACACACACACACACACACACACACACACACACACACACACACACACACACACACACACACACACTTACAGGTGAGGTGGCACAAAGATATTACTCAGACCTCTCATTACCCAACTGTCAACAAGCACGACATATGGAACTCAACAGCATGCATTGCAGCTATACTCAGTCCCTGTTACCAACATTATACATCTCTGTGATGCATGAGTTGTGTTAGTAGGTGATGCTCCTTCCCCTGGAACACACTGCACCTAGGGTCTATAGTATAAGATCGACGGTTGAAAACATCGAACACCATATGGTCGACACCATATGGTTGATGTCTTCAAACATTGAACTTATAAAAACAACAAAAAGAAAAAAGTATCCTAATGGGTTTAAGCAGGGGGGCAAGCCCCCCTGCATCCCCACACCCTCGCTACTTAAATATATCAACTCCAAGACCACACTACATTGCAGTAAATGGAAATTTCTCCTTACAGAGATTTCCGTTTACATGTTCAATGTTCTCTGCTTTCGCTGTTCTTGTGTCGACACTATCAGTTTCGATATTGTCGGCTTTCGAGAATATAATATAGACCCTACACCCATGTACACAGTATTGCTGTGCACCTGTTCAACACCCTGGCATGTACTGTGCACCATACCTCACAAGTGTACACACCATTGCTGAATGTGTATATGTGTGGCAGTTATTTTTGCTCTGTTGTTGACAGCCCTTATGTGTTTGTCTGACAAATACATGGGATTATATGAGGACAGATGTCAATAGTGAATGCCTGACATCTGATTTGCAGATCTCATCATAAGCAGTGCATGTATGAGTAATAAAATCCAATTACACTGACAACCTTCAAAGCTTACCATGGCTATAAGGAGTGTACACACCCTTATTGGCATGCTACCCTCTTCCCTGATATGCCATGGGGCCATAGTACTGCATATGTTAACATTACACACACTTGATATGTGACATATGACCTGTCCAATCAAATGCAGTATCAAACAAATGTGTTAGTTGTGCAGATCCTGATTGAGATGCATACAATATGAGGGTTGCATAAGTGTGCACACTCTTAACACAATGATTTGTTGCAGCACCTGTTAAGTGAACTACAGCTGTCACTATTCCTGGTAGGGGTATACTAGCATGACTCATCTTCACCTGCCATTATTTGGTCAGTCCACCATACAAATGTCCCCCAACTCTGCCAGATTGCAAGGTCAACTCATGTGCATAGCCCTTGGAGGTCACACAGTGCCTTCACTAATGCTGTGGAGTCAGGGTTATGTTTGGCACAATGCATGACCTTAACTGTGTTCAGAAACAGCCATTCTTAGTAGGCTTTGTATGTATGTTTCATTTCACTGTTGTGTTTCAGGATGACACCCCTCCCCATCCTCAGCCTTTTTGCAGATGCTTGACAACTATGGGCCACACATGAGTGTCATTTTGCAGTGTCCCAAATTCAGAAGACCATGTCTACCAGCCTAGTTCCTGCTAATGAACAGCAAACCTAAAGATGTACACTGGCACTAGCAATGTACAGATGAGGATGGTGGGCCTGAGGTGGAGTGAGGTGTTACTTGTGCAGCACATGTATCTTTATTAATACTGTCTGTAGGTCTCAGCCTTGGTCTTGGTACATCATTACACATTGCAACACATGCCTTTGGGAGACTTGATGTTATGCATATGCTACCTGTAGAGAGCCCTGGATGATGTCTCCTGTGGAACATACCTCCATCTGATTACCCTAACCAATAGGCCACACTTATGCAGAGTCCAGGCAATTGTCGACACAGGTACTGCACAGGCAGTACTTGCTAGACATCCTTGCAAGTCCCTCAGTGTTGCTGCATGTTTCTGGGCAGGCTCCATGACCAGTTTGCAACATGTGTTGTCATGTGTATTGGATGAGCATCTGTTTATTTTCTACATTAATGTTTTCCCATACTTCATCGTCATATACATGCTTGTTTGCCATGATATATGCAATGGTGAGGTAAGGCTACATCTCCCACTCCTGAGTGCTACCTTTTGGATATGGGATCCATTCCATGGTTTGTAAGATGTGTGCAAGCCGAGGCTGCCTCTGTTGCAGGTGAGTGGGCAAATGTCATGGACATACTTCTTGGACAGCAGACCATTACTTGTTGTGACACTGAGGACCTGTACTTGCTGGAAGGTGAGTACTCAAGAAGTGTGGGTGCTGTCAGTACCTCAAAAGTTGCTTCCACAATATGTTATTTGGAGTGTGTGCACACATATGCTTCCAGTGTTTGTTAAGGTATGTATTCCCCATATTTGTTGTCCTAACATAGGATTCCATATTACACATTCAATGCTCATGCTAGGATCACATCACAGGTTGTAAAACTTGTGGAATGTGATATTGTGATATGTCATTGTGTAGATCTGTAACAGTTGCCATTGTAATAGTGGTATATACATTGTTGTAGCCACTGTATAATGGTAATGTTTCAGACATGTCCCTACTGCAGGCCATTTGTCCCACGATTATGTTCATCTCTGTCCACAGATCTTGCACTGACAGGTTGTTAGTTATACTGCAGAACTCTTACATACCCTTCAGATATGCCACCATGGTGACCACTGTGATGCAGTGCAGTTAACAGCAACAATAAGTGAACATATACAGCAAGCATTATGGGTAGTTGTGTTAAATGTGTGCATGGCAAATACCATGGCCATAACCAGGCTGGTGCATTGGCAAACCTGAACAAAAAAAAACTCCATACCAACCAGCTACAGGCTGCTATCCCAGAGATATATCAGAGGGACCTTCATAGTTGTGTGAGAAATCTGATGTCAGAAGCCACACCTGTAGCATTGGTATAGGGTGGGAGCAGCGTTTCAGTACATCAACAGTACAAACCCGCAATGCTACCGATTATGCACATCTGTTCATTACTACACTGCAGCAACAGACTATGTTATCTGACATATGCATGAAGATACTTTACAGATGAAGCTGGATAAGCAACAGTGGTCTACTAATGTGCACTGAGGCCTTACTTGCACGCTCCTTGTCCATTGTGTGGGTAGCACTCACCTCCACAATGCTATCATCAGGTTCTTGACTTGGCTGGTGGGCAGGTGCCCAAAGGCTGGCTACCAGCTCCTCAGCATGTGTCAGTAGGGGTTGGATGGCATGACTCCCACCTATGGCTAGCTGGTCCCTCCTAACTACAGCAGCATGCTGACAGGCATAGCAGATGAGATCAGTGCAATGATGTCACACCTACTCATAACTGCGGTTATGCAGGCTGACAACGTTTACCCTGTGGATGAGCCCGATTCACAGGGCAGTCCTCTCCTGCAGATCATGGGCTATACATCCAAAGAGGGTTTGGTGGTGATGCATGATTTAGTTGATCAGTATTTCATTTTTCTGTGGAGTATAGTCATGGAGACGCTCTCTTGACATGGTACCTGAAAGACATAAACAGGGAAAAAGGTCTGAGGACCTCATACTGTAAGGGTATAATAATTGTTAATTGACATATCCCCCCCCACCATATCTGCAACAATAATCTGAACTCACAAATCAATGGGTATGTTTACACCAAACCTACTGTTGTGACATATATCCTATTGTGCAACAAATATTAAACTGTGTTTCTATTCATGTTACATGTTGAAACACTATCATTAGTGGTCTGTTGCTAATAATGTAACCTGCATGCCATTGTAATGGCCACTGTGGTTCCATATATGCATGTGTTCCGTTTGCTATACAACTGTTCCAAATCTGGTGTTTTGGGTTAATGGGAATATCTATGCATGCTGTTATAACTAATCCTGGATTGTGTTGCATTACTACCCACATATGTTCTAAAACTGCAACACAATAGCATGTTTGGGAAGAATGTTCCCAACAGAACCACCTCTCCCACCTCATCTGGCCATGGCACCAGGCCACAGTACGTCTGGGACCCAACCCGGGACCTCCTCATCTGCTGGTCCTGCACTACCTTCAGGTGGAACCAACACAGGGGATGATGCTTGTCCCCCCCAAGAAGCACACAGACAGGATCCTGTAACCTGAAGTCAGGTCCAGGGTTTGGTGCATAGGTAGCTCTGCAGAGAACTGGGGGGGTCAGCTACATGACCTTGAGGCCCTCGTGACACAATTAGAGGTTCAGCCTGCCCATCCTGCTCAGTCCCCAGCACAGCCATCTTCTGGGCCATGAAGGTGCAGTGGCGACTGCCAATGGGTGGGGACCTCAGTCCCACTGTTTCCATTTGGGGGCTCATGGGTTTCCAATTTCCAAACACCCCTCCCCGTCCAAGGTGATTCCCACCACATGTGTCATATACCACCCCTGTATGCTGTCTTGTCTGTCTTGTCTGCCTTCTGACCCAACCTACCTCCCCAAATATACCTACTATCCTTCCCCAACATCCCACTCTCACCATAACAAAACAGGGCAATCTGTTCCTTACACAAATTTCACACCATACATAACTGTCCATTTCGCACCCACTTACAACTGCTTACAGGTGCATTAATCAATCTGTATCCAACGGCCCTTGTTTTGGCCAGCAAATAAATTATCAGCACTTGCAAGTGTGTAACCCAGGACCCTGCACACCATAGCCACATCAATTTACCAGTAAGCCATCTGAGCTGCAGAAATGTGTGATGTTTCTCAAACATATCATGCAACACAGTCATTCAACAGTAGGGAAAATGTATTTGTGTGTGTGTGTGTGTGTGTGTATGTATATATATATATATATATGTATATATATATATATATATATATATATATATATATATACACACACACACACACACACACACACACACACACACACACATATATAGCTGTGTGTGTGTGTGTGTGTGTGTGTGTGTGTGTGTGTGTGTGTGTGTGTGTGTGTTTGTATATATGTAGACATATATATATATATATATATATATATATATATATATATATATATATATATATATATATATCTGGAGTGCATTCAGACATCAGGTCCACACTCTGAAAATCCTTCCCCCACTGCTGCACTGTTCTGCCTTGCTACAAAACAGAGTGTCACATGTGGACACAGCCTAACATTAGGGGGGATATATAGGGACAAATCGTGGTTAAGCCTATTACAAACCTATGAAGTTTGTACATGATACATTTCACATTACCATGACTGTTCTGAAGGTTGTGGGGTCTGAAAATCATATGTCTATCATGACTTCATTACTTCCACCTTCAGCTACATTCAAATACATGCATACATGTTTCACATACCTGTTTTATTATTGAGCTCTCTTCTGTGTACCACTTGGATATCTTCCTTGTTTGTTTGTTTTTTTATTTTTTGTTTGTAGTATTATTTGTTTAGTGTTATTGTTTCTCTCTCTCTCTCTCTCTCTCTCTCTCTCTCTCCACTACAGGGATCGATCTGGTTTGTCTAGGTTGCAGCATGGCTTTTGCAGGTGATGCTCATTATCAGGTGATGGCATCTGTACCAGTTGGTGTTCCCTGCTTGCTAATTGCATGCACCAGCTGTGTAGTACTTCCAATAGCCAATATCATAGCAACCCACTACTATAAATAACTACATCATGTGGTCATTGTCCCTTTACCTTTCCTGTATGGAAGACATCCTTCCTGTGTGTGGGCAGCAGTGTTACAAACAGCAAGTAGCAATACCTCTTACAACAGGACTTGCAGGCACATGCCAACTACATGTTTGTATAAGGTTCCAGACCCACGGACAGTGTGACTATTGCTGTTATATGCATTGAATGCTGCTGGTGTTACAGGATTGGTTGCAACATACCCTTACTCAGGAGTATGAAGACAGAAACATAAATGGATGTTGCCATGTACCGATAGCAATCAACGGAGAGAATGCCCCTGATATGTCAGAGACAAGATCTGTGTGGTGAACAGACAAAAGATAACAGCCAGTCCCCTGGCCATCATGTGGATAGGCCCACAGTTGAGAGCTATGCACACTGACTACATTCAATGCAAAACTAGCATGTACACACATTAAACACAACCAGTGCAATATGTAGAGCTTTATTGCCAGGCAGTTACAGTTTTATTTAAATACAACCTATATGGGACTATTACTGCCATATTGTCTATTTTATTCAGTACAACCCATACACAAAACAGTTTTTATACCGGCAGGTGACTTTCTACTACTTTTATATTTATTTGGTATGACTACTACAAGCAGGATTGTTACTCACCAGCCTCTTGATGCAGCCTTTGCAGCCTACTTGCATGGGCTTCCTCATTCACAGCCCGCTCAGCTGCAGCTGTAAGGGAAATAGGGAAATATTTAGCCATACCTATGCATCATATATACAGGCTGGATATTATTAAACAGTTACTGGTATGAGTACTTAAACACTGCTGGGACATCACCCCTCTGCCCTGATTCTTGGAACCATTGGTCCAAGAGCTCCCTCTTCCTCCATTTCAAGTCAGCATAGTGGTGCCTGACCTACTCACTAGTCTGAGGGATACCAGTGGCACTGGTGAGGTCATGGGTAAGAAGGTCCCAGGCTTCCGCTTTATATTGGGAGCCTTGGTACCGGCCATACAGCAGTCTCTCATCATGGTTTTTTACCAGGAGTCCTATCATGATGTTACTTAAAGGAGCAGGTTCAGCACTGCTTACCAATGGGCAAATCCATTTAGCTGGTCTACTCATTGCTTAGCAGTCATATTTACACAATCCTTACACCTGGTAAGCAGAGCTGTGCAATGCTTAGCACTGCTTATTTTCCATTTTATAGACTATCTGCTGTATGGCATTGATTGATCATTCATTACATATTATAAATTTGTTTACTGTCCCTCACATCCCCAATGTGCTTTCATTACATTTATTCATGTGTGACTATACTGTATGGGGCACTTGTGTTTATATGGGGATTTCACAACTTTATTAAACTGACACCTCACAATCTGGATGTAATGCAGTACTCCAGTTAACAAATATATGTTATTTAGTAGGTAATACTACAAAAAATTGTTTAGGTACTGCTTTCACATGTAAAATGTGAATTGGTTACAGTGGGGATCGATCCAGAAATGGCTGTTTGCAAAGTGTGCGCTCTAACCACTACACTATTGCAATACTGTTTATGTTGGATGTCTCTTGCTATTTAACTTCTTGTGCTGTTTAAGCTGGACTAAGAGTAGCTAAGCAATGGGCACACCCGTGCAGCTACACTTACACTTTATCGCATTTAGAAAAAAAAAGTTTTGTTGTGTTATTTTATCTATAACCTTCAGAATATCCCTGCTAATGCTAAACCTGTAATTTTATCAGCTTTCTGCTTCATGGGACATTTGTCCCTTTTGGCTTTGTCCACATTACTTGCTCTGATGGGTTGTGAGGTGTGTGTTATGTGCTTATGCTGCCTGTATTATCCTAATAACTTTTGGCTTGGTGGCATACCTCTCAACCTCATAGTGCAAAATATCTGGACAAAAGCCTACAATGATGGGGGAACAAATAGGTTAGGATTTTAAATATTGCTCTTACAAACTTAAAAAGTTGATAGAATAATTAGGTTTTATATTCGCATGATTCTTCTGACGGATGTGTTGAGTCTTATACTCAAATGTTTTGTCATTATTTAATGACTTCAGTCCTCAGCTATTTGCCAGACAGGTACACATTTTAGGGGGAACACCATGAATATGAGGAAAACTTCTGGACATTCTGTGGAAATCTGTACAGTTGAGAGGTATGCTTGGTAGGGATCATTGTCCCTTTTGCCTTTGACCACCTTTGTTTTTCTGCCGGGTTGGGGGTGTTACGAATGTTCTTGCTCATGTTTAATTGCCGAAAGGCAATTCTGGAGTGCAGGGGTGTGTGTATTGTGAAAGCTCTGCTCTCAGACACACCCTTTGCACTCGTACACAGCTCCTCTGTTTAACAGCACAGGCAGTGCGCCTTCATGAATTTGCAAGCTGCGCTGCCGTGCTGTATGGGAATGGTCCCTGCCATGCAGAAATAACTTATTCCTGCATGGCTGCTTGCTGAATCCCAGGGAATGTAGCATACCTCTGGGACTTCACACAGAGGAAGGTGTGAAAATGTTGCCAAATAATGTCAGTGCAATTACAAAGGATTGATTTGATTTCTTTATTTGGATTAGTGCTGCTGTTCAAAAAAACAACAATTACAGTTAGTACCAGGTAAACAAGACGTATGTGCCTCAGAGGTGAGCAATGTGCCAGGTAGTACAATTTGTTAATGGACTTCAGCATGAATCATTTAATCATAGTTTAGGTCTTTTCTTATTATAGGATCATAGGAGATTACTAGGCTATTGAACAAGAAGTCATTTTAAGCTTAGCCATTTCATCCCAATGTATCACGATAGAAATGCTAGTCAATACCCAAGATTGCATTTAGTAATCACTGCCCATGCCCAAGCAGGCTGTGGGCACTATCCCTGGCAAGAATTTATGGTGCCCAATACACTCATCCAGGTTTCTCTTGAACAGTGTCATAGAGGTGCTCTGTTTATTTATTTAACATTTGTTTACTGGGAAAGTCTGACTTGGAATGAGCCAATTTTCAGTGGAGGCCCAGGGAGAAATGCTCCAGATGCATGTCTTCGTAACATTTCAGGAAACCAGAGCACCTGGAAGAAACCTACATGACCACAGGCAGAACATGAAGACTCCACACAGAAGGCACCCCAGCCAAGAATCAAACCAGAGAACCTCTTGTTGTGAGGCAACAACATTAACCACTGCACCACTGTGCCAGCCATTTCACTTGAATTAGTAGCCTGTTCCAAAGATGCGGCAGTCACCTGGAGATAAATCTGTCCCTCCAGCATGTCCTAGTTAAATCGCAGATCATATTTAGGTCCCCGAAATGGGTAGCCCAAGTCCCATTTGATTCATGGATATGCAGTAAGTCATTAAGTTTGGGTCTTAGATTGCTCTATAGGCCAGGCATAAGTCTTCCCTATGAAGTCTGTACAATACAGAGTATAGTGACATGGACTTTATTTGGCTTGTGTAAGGCACATGGTGGAGCCCCTTGATCTTCTTTCTTAGAAGCCTCTGAGGTCTCTCCAATTGCTGCAGGTGTTTTGTACGGTACATGCTGAATGGGGCATTATACTCAATTATGGGCCGGATAAGTGCCAAGTATAGAGGGGTTATAATCTGTTTTGCTCTTGAGGTGATGCCTTTTCTAATCAAGTGTGCTATGTAGAAGGCTTTCCTTACTACAATAGACACATGATGGTTGAAGTTAAGGACGTAGTCAACTTGTGATCCCAGGTCCCTTACCACTTCGTAGGTACTTAGGGTATTGTTGTTGATTTGATAGTATAAAGGGACATTGTTTGAGCCAAAGGAAATGATGATGCATTTCTTTGCATTCAGTTTGAGGCTATGACTAATAAACAAGTGTTTGATCTACATGACACCCACCTGGAGTATACTGACATCTTTGGGGATTCAATGATTGCACCTAGTTTGCAGTCATCTGCAGACTTGGTCAGCCACAACTCCTTAGTTTTGACCTAAACTTCTGAGAAGTATATACCAAACAGTAGGGGGCCCAGCACTGACCCTTGTGGTACCTTGCTGGTAACAGGTATGCTGGTTGATGTGGAGTCACCCACTTTACTAGTATGTGTATGGTTTGTGAGCCAGTTGGCAACCCATCTTACAATGAAGATGTTTACATTCAGTTTACTAAGTTTATCAGTAATGCCTTAATGTGGGATTGTGTCAAAAGACTTTGCCAAGTCAAGGTATAATGTGTGTGCACGGATTTGGCCTTGTCAATGGCCCTGGTCACATTTTCAAAGAAATCTGCCAGATTTAACAGGCAGTATCTGCCATTGATGAAGCCAAATTGGGTAGGATCCAGGGTTTGGAGGTCATCTATGTCTTCATCTTTGGCCTTACAGATGAGGCTGGTCAAGCTTATGGGTCTTTAATTCCCTGGGTCTGTTGTTAGGCCACCTTTGTGGAGGGGAATAACTGTTTCTGTTCTCCATTCCACAGAACAAAGAAAAGGGTACTCAATGGTGATGCTAGTTCATGTTTTAGCCTGTTTAGAAGACAGCCTGGGATGTTGTCTGGTCCCAGAGAGGCCATGTTTTTTGCCTTGGAAAAGGCTTTGAGGACCTGCTCTTCAAATATGTAGGATTGGGGGGAGTTTGGGAGATGATTTGTGATAAGTTAGGAGGTGATACGGGAGAGAATGTTTCACCAAACCTATACGTTAGCAGGTGTGCTATCTCTGTGAGGTCAGTGTGTGTGATACCATTGGTCACTAGTTCTGCACATGCTTGGATCCTACCTTTTAGGCTACGTAAGTAGTTGTCAAAGGCTTTATGGTTATCCTTGGCTGTACTTGCTAAGTTTCTCTCAAAGGAGCCCTTAGATGATTTGACAAGTTGTCTTATTTGCCTGTTGAGCCTGATCAGGGTGCTTTTCCATTGTCAGGACCTTGTCTTTGTTATCTTGGACAGCAATATTTTGCATTTATTGTAAAGTGTGTTGATGCTGGAGGTCCAATATGACAGCTTGTTTTTACTTGGGGCTCTGGCTTTGATTCTTTCTGGCACAGCTGAGTTTATACACTTATGCAAGTGATTGTACAGGGCTTTAGTGTAAGCTTTGGTGTATTTACCACTTCCAGCTTGGGGTTGGGCTTGGAATACATTTATACCTTCACCTAGGAGGATATAGTTTGCCTTGGTGAATTTTTATTTTAGTCCGATTTTATCCTTTGTGAGTTCTGGTATTAGTGCCAGCTCAAAAGGACAGTTTTGTGGTCAGATTTAACTAATGAGTGTCTGACAGTTGTGGCAGTGCATCTGTTTGTCATGTTAGTGAGGACCAGATCTAGAATGTTTGTTCCTCTTGTCAGAGTATGAGCAATTTGTTCCAGGGCATTTGAATTAACAAAGTCAAGGAACTTTTGCATTAGCAAGTTAGGGCTAGTGTACATTTCTCAGTTGTTGGTGGAATAATTGAAAATCCCCTATAAGCAGTGTGTTCAGTAAATTTTGGATTGTCTCCAGTTTGGCCAAGTAGGCTTCATGGGCATCATGACCCATGGAGAGGGATGTATAACTGACTGTGACTTGAATGGAGGTCTTACCCACCGTAACCTGAACTTGAAGTAATTCCATGGAGTTGTCCAGTCTAACTAGATGGGAAGTGAATTTATTTCTAATATAGACTGAAACATTGCCTCCTTTGGTTTTCACAAGTTTGTTTTGCTGTCTAAATGTGTGGAAGGCACTGTAGCTGTGTGACATCCAAACAAGCAGAAACCTGCTCATATTCAGGGCCCAAATATCAGAAGCTAAAACCCTCAGAAACCCATTAATCCAGATGCAGTAAGTCTGTATCTGGACTATTTTACAGCTTCTAGCTACCCTAGTTTCAGGGGAAAAAACTAGAGAATGTTTAACACAGCAGAAAAATAGCAGTGAAACACTAACAGCAGAAAATAAGCAAGGAGGGTGTAAAGAATGTTTTTTAATAGCTAACAGATCAGTTATTTAAACACTGCTTTGTGGGAAAACCAGAACAAACAGCGCAGATAACTTTGAAACTGTGAAAAATGCCTTTAAATATTTAACAAACATTGAAAATAGCAAAAAGAGCTTTGTAAACAGCGAAAACTGCAATAAAATTTGATTTAACAGGCTCAGTAATGCAGACAGTTGCAGCACAACAGTGAAGTTTAATACACAATATATAAATACAGTATAAAAGCAGGTGACAGGCAATAAAAAATGCAGTAAATAGTATAAATAAGCAAAACAAAAAAACAGGCAACTTATGTTTTTTTTGGAAGCTCGGAAGCCTCCAGCTATGTGGTACCTTTGCTCAAAGTTGTGGCTGGTTGTCCACCATGGTTCAGCTCGGTACAAACAACCATAAAGCTGTTCAAATGCAGGGCCTAAATACCAGAATCTAAACACTTGAAATAAAAACTTTAAAAAGATTCAAAAGGACCAATGAGGATGCTTCTTCCAAGTCCTAGACCAACCTCCCTTTACCAGACAGGACCCAATCAGCACAATCCTCTCATTAAAATGCAGATAGGTCCCTTCCAATCCAAGATGGCCTGGAAAATGTGCTGTGAACAAGCAACCACTGCAAACAGACCTAGATGCAGCAAGCCTGTATCTGGACTATGCTACAGCTACTAGCTACCCTAGTTTCAACGGGAAACAATAGAGAATGTTTAACACAGCAAAAATAGCAGTGAGACACTAAAACACATTTAAAAAATCAGAAAATCAGCAAGGAAGCTCTAAAGAATCTTTTAAACAGTAAAGAAATCAGCTATCTAAACATTGCTTGGTGGGAAAACCAGAACAAGCAGAATAGATAGCTTTAAAACAGTGAAAACCATAACATTCAGTGAAAATTACCTACAATCCACAGTGAATATACCTGCATTTACAAACATGCAGTAGTATTCAGTGAAAAAAGGATAAAGCTGTCCATTATGGAAAATCATGAAATCACTGCCATCCAATGCTTAAACTACATCATGGCTGACAAGCCCAAAAAAGAAAAAAGATGATTATAGCAGCAGTGTTTCAAACTTATTTCAATTGAAAGATCAGATGATATAAGAAAATAGTATGAATAGGCATCACATTTATTTATAAGACTGATGCATAAAACATACAGCTTAAGATCATATAGTAAACTATAGAAACTTTAATAAGTCCTTAACTCATTAAACCTTTTTAAGCAAAATCTGGATTACGGAATGGGGAACAGAACATACACCCCTGGGATTCCACCTATGTCCCCTGCTGCACAGTGGCATAGGGTGTTGACTTGTTGGAACATGGGCTAAATTCTTGGCTAGGCTTGTAAGGGCCTCAGGGCCAATAGCCTAGTAACTTCCTATGATCCTATGAACTACTAACAGGCATTCAGTGTGATATCTATCTGTACTAGGCATAAACTACATGTTCCAGATGTCCCATCATCTTTGCACTTAGCGGCACTGCTTTAAGATATAGAAGTAAAGAATTCACCTACCTTCTGAGAAGTACTTACAAACTGTGTTAGTTATTAAACAAATTACTTTCTCAATATGTAATAGGTTGAAAAATCAGTGAAGTAAATTATATCATTTAGATGTTTTAATGTATTAAAAATAAAATATCAATTACAGTAGGACTGATAGTTAAAAGTAGACATTTATTTAACACAGATTTCTAGGAGTGCCATTAGTTCACTTTTTCCATTCTTTTCACCCCTCTCCATTTCCATAAGAAATAGGTATTTGACCTGTCAATGAGCAGCATTTCAGACAATAAGGTGAAAGCTGCATAAGTTGGGAGGATGGCCTAATGGTTAAGGTGTTTGCCTTACAAACACAAGATGCAGGGTTTGAGTCTCACAAAGACTAATTGGTTAGGCTTACAATGGCTACGCAAGGTCACAGTCTAGTACTAACCTATGAACCTAAAAGCAGTTAGCTGAGATTAATACATGGCTAATTGAGTTAGTACAATATCAGGACAATATGTATGTGATGCTTTCAGTTCTAGACTGGTTGTTAGCCATTACATCAAAAGTGAGGTCAGAAAAAAGACTGAATATGAATATTTTATTTTTGCAACATATAAATGTTATGGTCTCACAAGATTTTGAATTAATGTGGATTAATCATTATTTTTATATTCAGAAAAGGACTTGAAAAAGTATGAATAAATGAAACACATCTTATCCTTAAGAATTAGTAAAGGACAGTCTGTTATACCTAAGAGTTTATCTGTTGCATGAATACAGATAAGCCCTTTTACAACACGAGTGCTCAAAGTTCATAACTGAAAATAACTGTTTGATCTTAATAGGTCTTACCAGACTATCATATCTGTCTTTATATACATTATACTTTTAATATTTCTTACCAGGTTGGCCACACTGATCAGAGTCTATTCTAAGAGTGAACGCAGGCTAAAAACTTCAGAAGTTAAGCAGTAGTATAAAAGAAAAAGTAAATAAAAAATACAAGAGTAGAATGACACGTGTACCACTTAAAGAATAACATAAAATATGATCATATATACAGGCTATGAAAGCTATTTCCATTTGTGTAAAGTAACAGTTACAAGTAAGCAAATGTGTAATACGTAATGGTACAGCATTGGTAGGAAAAATTAGATTATTGCTGAGTATATTTCTGTTAAAATGTCATTTAACAAAAATATATACCATGCATGAAAGTGTTGAGTTTAGCATTTGAATAGCAGAAGTCATGGCAACAAATACAATTCTGTCTCAATGAAAGCTGTACCCTTCTATGTCACATAAAGTCTTTAATGAGACATTGTTATATTACCATTTTTTTAAACAGTCATCTTCGTTATTCACAGGGAGCTACACTTACTGTTACAAGAATAAAACATGTCATGTAATCTTACAAAGCAGAACCATAGCTAGGTCATCTGATGCTGCTGAAATTTTCCAAACTGGTGCCTTCTCATCTGAATGTTGCGCAGCAAAACAAGAAAAAAGGGTTTCTTCCAGTTGGCGTCATATTTAGTATCATGATTCAAAAATTAGTGTCGGAGTGGTTCTCCTACACCATCAGCACTTGACAGTTGTGCCCCTTCCAGCTTCCACGAGAGGTAGCCTCCTCCTTTGCCTCACCCTAGTCACAGCTCAGATATAAAAAATAGATAACATAGGAGTAGATTTGAACAACATTCCTTAACATATGAGACAGTCATTCAATCTATCTTCCAATATTTAAAATACATGAAAAAATATTCCACAAACTCAAACTCATTTCCATAAACCTATTTTTAATATTAACTGCCAAAGCTCATCAGCAATAACAAAAGCCCAGCAATGTTAGACTAAGAAGACATATTCATATTCAAAGAATCCATTTTGTTACAGTCTTCATTCTGAAACTCACATTTCGTGTAGTTAGTGCTAGATTTTGTATTTCATATTATCATTAATTTTAAATTACCACTAGTAAGATCACTTGTTTAAATTTTCAGCTAATGGATTTTTGGGGAAGCCAGCATTATAAGATATAGGAAGGTTCTTTCATTTGTCCTTAATATGTTTGAGTTAGTCATTTGTTTGTGTCTTTCAGCTTTTCCCGGTTAGGGGTCGCCACAGCGGAACTCCGGTCTGCTAATGATTGGTAGTGGATTTTTACGTACCGGGTTACAAGCCCTGATGCACAACCTTCAACGAAGGCACGCCTCATTCACGTATGCCTCCACACAGAAGACGCTCTAGCTGAGAATCGAATGGGACATAATAATCAAAAATAAAAATGTACTAACATTAAACTTACCTGGACAGAGAGAATGAAATAGTTTCCTGCAAGCCTTCTTATAGCAGATCTAACATGTTGAATTATCAGACAGATTGTAGAAATCACCTAGGTTGCCTGATATTTCACCTCCAGCAACTTGGGTTTACTGTAGGAAATATTATGGAAAATTAGCTGAAATGCAATATGCTCAAACAGATATCCCCTACTAAAAAAAGTGAATAAATAATAATTGTTGAGATTTGTTAGCATACCTAGGGACTAACCCTAATGACACCTCCATTCTTGCTGAATTACTGATTTACCTTGATCTCTTTCCCACATCTATATAAATGTGCTGGTAACTGTTATTTTCATTACACAAATTATCTTATACAAGGTGCTAATGAATTAATCCTGTAGTATTTCCCTGCTTTCTGTCAAATACTACTATGTATTATTAAACACGTTGATATTTTTTACTTATTTGGCTGAATGGAACAAGCCTGACCTTGGTCAGATAATGAAATAATTTTGACAAGTGAATATATACATTTATATATATACTTTAACAGCTGGCTTTAAAATGTTCTTACAGGTGAGCTGTTTGGAATTATTTTGGAGATTATTCAAGAAGGAATAAAGGGCATGATTGCGCCTGTCTCTAGCTACAGAGGATGACTTAGGCATCTTATATGCAAGCTATCCCCAGGATTCAGCAAGCTCTGCATGGCGTACAGGAATAGTGCAAGAGCTGCTGCAGGCAATATGGCTGCCGTGCGATCCAGGAATAAGCTCCCGGGATGTGCATGAGCGCTCCTGCACTATTTCTGCATGGACACAGCCCCTGTATGCTAATTACCTCATTTGCTGGTGAAAACCATGCAAATGAAGTGAATTAGTGATCCAGGAAGCAGGCAGACATCTGTGCAGGAATACTGTAGACTGCAGAAATATATTCAGTCAGTAGCTGAATACATTTCTGCAAACTACAATACGGAGGCATGAGAGCTCTTAAAAATGCATGTATTAGAAGGGTTAGGCATGCCAAAGGCCAAATATATGGCCATAGGCATAAAAAATAATTTCTAAATTATAAAAATTAACTTTGTTTTTTTGTTGGCCAGTTTCGGCCATTTAAGCTCAGGGCAGTGGTGCACAAATGGGATCGACCTGAAAATAATAAAAAAAGCTGGAAATAAACTTTTAAACCAAAATCCTAATTTTGCCATAATAGCCAATGGCATGCATAATACAACAAGACCATGGAATACTGGCTGCTAAGGGAGAAGGCTGAGTGTCGGTTTTGTAACCATGCATTAGCAGCCAGACTTATGCAAAGAGGGCAATGATACTGAATAACATATTTCCCCTCAGTGCTAGCTTGCACCCAACCGTGTAGGTGCAGTAAGACCACGGTGTAAGCCTAAGAGCTAGATGACTTCATAAGGGGCTGTGTCATGCATGCTGTAAGCTTATTGCAGCTCTCTGGCCCATGTTTGCCCTTAGCTAAGCACAGCTAAGGAAAGGTGTGTGTCTGAAGCTGCCTAGCAGTGTTTACATTGCCTAAATGGGTGTGCGTGCTGTGCATTGAGTTTTAAACAAAACAAAAAAAACAGGAAATAGCAGCTCCATTCACATCTGAGCACTGGGTTTGCACGGCACTACTCGGGGCTTAAACAGGAAGGCAATGGGAAGGGAAAACAGCAGTAGGAAGGTAATCAAGGAGAACTAGCATAGCTGGCAGGTGAAATGTATCAGAACAAGCCAATTACATAGGCAGCAGCCTAGCCCAGCACAGCACAATATTATAAACTATGCAAACCCCTTTCCCTCTGTTTTTTCCCACAAACTCTACACCACCAGTGTACACAAATGGGAAATTTAACCTAACAAAAGCAACAAAATTATAGGTGCTGCTTTTGCTCCCATAAATCAGTATGTGGAAGAGGCTGAGGGTGGTGAGGATGAGAATGCTGATGACCAACCCACAGTGAGGAGAAGGAGAAGAGTGTACAGACCCAGGGTAACCTACCAGGGGGCTACATGAGATGGAGATAGTGGACCACTATAGGGTGGAAAGGGACCTCCTACAGCAAACTTTTGAGCTGTGCCGGCCATGCCTCACACATAGAGCCAACAGAGGGGAACAGATCCCAGTGGATACCAAGGTATGTGTAGGCTTAAGAATACTAGCCACGGGTACCTTCCAAAGGCCAACTGGGGATATCATGGGGATCTTTATGGATGCCATGTCAGCACATGGCAATGAGCACATATATTTCCACAACACCCGTGAGGCGTTGACCAGCAATATGCATCTCTTCTACCAAATAGCAGAATACCCTAAGGTAGTGGGTGCTATAAACTGCATGCACCTACACATCAAAGTACCACCCAGTGAGCAGGGTAAGGTCTAGATAAACCGCAAGGGATTCCCCTCCATCAACTGCCAGGTCATGTGTGATGCCCAGGGCATTATAATGAATGTGTGTGCTGGCAGTCCTGGACTCTATCACAACTCCTACATCTGGCATATGACACAGCTGTACCAGAGATTTGCCAGTGGGCACATCCCACATGACCATCTAGTGGGGGATGCTGGTTATGCACTTGAGCCATGGCTGATGACACCCATCAGAAATGCACACACACCCGAACAAGAACTCCATAATGAGGCACACCACAGACTAGAATCATAATAGAGCATGTGTTTGGGATGCTCAAGTCATGGTTCCAGTGCCTGGACATATCCGATGGAGCCTTGCAGTACTCTCCAGCTACATGTACCCAAATTGTCATTGTATGTGCCATGCTACACAATATGATCCATGGGAAAGGGTCACACAGCTCCCCACCATTGCCAAGGCCAGCACAAGCACAGAGTGACTCGGAGGAGGAACAACTTGAGCCTGCCCCTGTAGGCAGAAGGAGGTGTGCCCAGTATGCCCAGGCTCTGGCAAAGAGCCAACACATAGCACATACACTGACACGGTAGAAACTCAGGGAATGACACCTCCCTCTGACTCGCACATACAGTAAAAGGGATGCCAAATATGACACTACCTGTGCTTAACCATGTATAGGGAGTGTACTATGTGCATCCAACATAGTCAGCTCTCCAGCACCATCCTCAATACTGGCACAATCAGAAGGTAAGTTACTCTCACTATCAATTGCTGAATGGAGTAGTATGTTCTGCTACTTGTATCTATGGTATGGATGTGAGCATGCAAGGGAATCGGGTGGCTGAATGGGATGGGAGCAGATAATAGACTTCTATATGGGCAGCATGAAATCCATAACAAATACTGGTGTCAACATAGTGGGCAGTATTAGACAAGGTGAGAAATCCCACTGCAGGACATGTGGTGGTCCAAATGTGTGTTCATAGGGCACACACATGGATGTCAGTGAGGCTCACATACCCAACAACAGTCTCAGCCAGCAGAACAGGTGTAGAAGACCACAAAGAATGGCTGTGCTAAGACCTCCAATTGATGACAATGGAGAACAGCCCCCCCCTCCAGACCTACATAGACAAACTACAACAGGGTAGGCAGTGGGATGTTAGTTCTGAAGGGTAAGAAGTCTGAAATTGAAATGTAGGTCACCACTGTACTACACTGATATGCCTGTAGTTTGCATGATAGGTCAGAATACAGAATGAAATGGAAGCCAACAGAGTACCTGCAATACCAGTACGGTCATATCAAATGTTTACAGTTGTCAGGTGTGCCCCCCCACACACACACAATCCTATGTAGAAATGTAATAACATGGACATGTGGGTATAATAACAGTGGAGCACAGATTACCTGACCTGGCCAAATTAGCAGGATAGATTGTTACACGTGTACAATATGCAGGGCTCTGTGTGTTAGGTTGTTGTGTGTTGTATATTGTGTAAAAGTGGTCATCATGTAGGCATGGAGGGTTGTGTCCCGGTGGCCAGTGGCCAGTACAGGGCCAAGTTCTAACAACGGTTCCCTATTACATCCTCGAAGACGCACTTACCCGAATACATAAACGCTGACACGTCTCCATTGAACCACGTAAACAGTGATCATCCTGAAGCATGAAATCTGAAACGTCGAATTGTCATGGTTGGCTCTTCCGTGGTATAGCTCCATAAGGTAAGTGTGCAATAGTTACGGACCTTAGGGTTAGGGTGCAGGTTAAAGTAAGTGCATAGATGGTAATGTATGTGATATTTAGTGTAGGGTTCGATGTAGGGTTTTGTTATGTGTATGTGTGTGGATTATTTATTTTGTTTGGGTATAGCTTGTTAAGGAAAATGTGTGATAGTTACGGACCTTAGGGTTAGGGTGCGGGTTAAGGTAAGTGCATAGATGGTGGTATATGCAAGATGTAGTGTAGGGTTGGAAGTAGGGTTTAGTTTACGGTTAGAAGTAGGGTTTTGGTTGGTGTATGTATGTGTTTGTTTAGTTTGTTTGGGTAGGTAGTATGTAGCGGGCAGTGGGGTGGGACAAGTATGATTGTTCGAGCTTTTGAATTTCACAGTTTAGGGCATTCAGTGTATTCACGGTTCGTGGAATATGTGTCTGCATTTTTGTATTCGCTTATTAGGGCTTTCGAGCTTGCAATATAGACACCTAACAACTGCAGTGCCAAACACAATGCATCCCAGCAAGACCCAATCCAGCAGTAATCCATACCGATTGTTCGGATATAATATCTGTCACCATCTGAAAGATGGACATGGCATGAATGTGGGCTCAGACATACACATAGTACACAGGTGCAAGTACCCTAGACAGTGAGTGTATAAAATGTTACTGTCAAATGGATAAACCTTTGGAATTGTACATACTGGTTAGCAGCACATTAGTTGTTTGTGTAGTATGGAATACTGATGTAGTCTAGACAAACACTGGCAGACCACAAAAGGCACAGTTATGAAGTACTGAGAAACCGCTGATGTCCCCTCACAAGCCAGCATAAGGGGAATTCCCCACGTATATCTGTGAATCAGCTGCACACATGCACTCAGCTCACCCCACCATCAGCCACAGGTATCTCACAGGTCATATCCCTGCTGTTGTGAATGAGTACAATCTGACCCCCACTTCTGTATGGGAATACCCAGAGAATGCAGCATGCTGAAGAGGTGTCCCATGCAGGTGTGTTCCTAGCTGTAAGCAGCATCCTGTCAGCATCCACATCAATGGATTAATAAGGACAGAAACTATTGCCATTAACACCTTGCACACCCACCCTGTCACCCCAGGGGAATACAGTGGCTTGCAGCCTAGGACTGTAGGAGTGACAGAATGCACTGACCTGCTATAGATGGCCTGCATCACTACCAAATGCTCTACAATCCTCTGTCAAAGGCCTGTGTCTCACCTGTACTGCTGTTTTCAATTTCTCCAAGTCTTTTGGGTTTCTAATACCATGACAGGAATGGACCCCATTCCTAAGTCAAAGTACGATTAAAGTTCATGAAATTAGTATTGTTTCACTCTTTGATGTTAGCCAAAAGTGCTCTTCGCAGCACCCACAATGTGCCCAGTAATGACTCCTTCTGCAATTCGTATGGTATTACATGAATTGGTAACATATCTAAATACGATTGTAAATTCTTTTTTATAAGACCAGTTGCTCCTACTACTATTGGAACTGTCTGGGTATCTTTCTTCCACATGGCCCTTGTTTCTGCCTGCAGATCGAGGTATTTTATGACTTTGTGTCTCTCTGTATGCAAGACACTGTAGTCACTAGGTGTGGCGATTTCAATGATCAATGCTACTTTTGTCTTCTTTTCTTGGACCACTATATCCGGTTTTCTAGCATCTATCATTTGGACTGTTGGTATTGGGTGATCCCATGTGATATAAACTTCATCATTTTCTATGATTCTCTGTGGCTCATGTTCCACTGTTTTTCAGCCACTTCAATACCATAATGTTAGCACAATCTCCAGTGTAACAATCTCACCACATTATTATGCCTTTCAGTATACAGTCCCTCTGCCATTAGAGAGTCGTGACCAGCGATAAGGTGTGTGACTGTTTCCAATTCAGTTCCACAAAACCTACATATGTCTGTTTCTCCCACATGTTCAATAGATTTAGTAAAACAGCATGTATGTAGCCCACTATCTTGGGCTGCCAATATTAACCTTTCATTTCTTAATGTAAATTCACCTCTCTTTAACCATTCCTGCATTCGTTCTTGATCAACATGAGGCTCTTCCAGAAGTTTTCTATACTTGCAACTATATTTATGTTTTTTCCACATTTCTTGCCTTCTCACCTGGCCCTTCACCTTATATTCTTTCTTTTGCTTTTTAACACATTCAGTTGCTGCCTGTTTTTTATCCACTTCTGGTTTGATTTCCATTCCTGCTTGACATCGATATGCTTCTGCTAAATTAAGCAGAGATGTCATCTTATATTTATTCTCCTCATGTTTCAAAACTTTCACCACATTTGGATCTTGTGAGGTCAGTAAATATGTGTGGAGTCCCATGATTGCAGATCTATACATGTAATCAGTTTCAAGGAGGCCCATCCCTCCTTCAGAACAGGGAATATATAATCTTGTTATACATTGATTTTTATAAATCATTTGGTGAGCATGAAGCATCCTTCTTGTTTTAATATCCAATGTACCCAACACTTTTTGGGGCCAGTCAATCACTCCAAAACTATAAGTTAGGACAGGAAGAGCAAATTAATTTATAGCTTGGCTCTTGTTCCTAGGTGTCAGTGATGTTTTCAGGATTAATTTAAGTCTTCTAAAGTACTCCTTACTAAGCTTTATTCACATTTGTTCATGTTTTATTGCTGATCCTTCATGAATTCCCAAGTATTTATACACCCCCTCTTGCTCAAGTTCTTTTAGATCACATTCTTGTCTCAAACTGATGTTTTCCTGGTGCTGCAATTTTCCTTTTTTAAAGGTTGCTTTTGCACATTTATCAAGACCAAATGACATTCCAATATCATCTGAAAAAGTTTTGACAACCTGCAGCTATGTCTTCAGGTTCCTCATCTGATGAGCTATACAATTTTAAATTATCGACAAAGAGAAGATAAGAAGTCATTAGATTTTGTTGTTTTCTAGAAGCCAAATTATAGCCATGGCTTAAGCTGTTAAGTAAACAGCTTAATGGGTTAATGGCATGGCAGAATAGCAAGGGTGACAGAGAGTCACCCTGGAATATCCCCCTTTGAATTTTTATCCCTGGGATGATCTGTCCTTTATCATGGCTTAATTGGAAAGTGGTCTGCCACTGTTTTATGGTTACTGAAATGTAGTCAATCAGTGTAGGGTGTATCTTATACATTTTTAAGCACACTTTTATCCATGAATGTGGGATACTATCAAATGCTTTTTTGTAGTCAATCCATGCCATACTTAGGTTCATCCCCTTCTTACAATTCTCCACTATAACTTTGTTTAACAACAAATGGTCCTGTGTTCCATATGACTTTCTTTTATTGCCCTTTTGTTCCACTGCCATAACTGAGTTTTCTTCTAAATGACTATAAACTCTATTGACGTCAATTCCCATGTATATTTTGTACGTCATCAGAAGACAAGTTATTGGTCTATAATTTTTAGGGTAGCTTGCAGGTTCACTCGTAAGTGAGAGCATTGTTTTTCCTGTTGTTAACCAGTGCGGTGTATGTTTGGGGTGCGTATATAAATAGTTCTTACTCATGGCTAAATCCTCATGCAAAGAAGTTAATACTTCAAGCCAAAAGTTAGGTACTGCATCTGGGCCTGGGGTTTTCCAGTCTGAGGCTTTTCTCAACTTTATTTCAATCTCTCTGGCTGTTATTTCATCCCATTTCATATCCTGTACCTTTAAACTTCTTATTCTCTATTTTACTTCTTCTATCCATTTAGCATTTTTATGTTCCACAGGATCTTCATAGATACTTCTCCAAAATGTATCTACTTCCTCTTTTTTTGGCGGTCTGTCAATTCCTTTTGCCTTATTTCCCAATTCTATATAAAACTTTTTTGGGTCATCAGTAAATTGTTTATTTTGTGCTTTTCCCTTATGTTTATCTTCATATCTTCTAAGTCTTTCTGCCTGTTTTGAAATTTTTAGTTTATCTCCAATAGTGCATAATAGATCCTGGTCTGTTCTAATTCTGCACATTGCTTTTATCACATCTATCTTTCTTAATATTTTTGTTGATCTGTTCCCTCTTCTATAATCTTCTAACAATGATACTTCTTGTCTTAACTGCTTTATAGTTTTCTGTATTCAATATTTCCATGATGGTATTCACTTTTGCCCCCTCTTTTCCCTCGCTACCCTATGTTCCTGTGCTAGAACTTTATCAGTTATTAATTTAGCAGCGCAGTAATATATTATGTTGACTTTTGTTATATCACATGGGTCTCTATGGACAGTCCTAATTACAGTGTTCATTTGTTTTATCAAGCTTCTGACTTTTGGGGTTTTATTAACCTTCGGCAGTCTATTTCTCTCATTGATCTTGATATATCTGTCTTTGTCTATTAAATCAAGCAACTCTTCTCTTAACTCATTTTCTTCCATACTGAGGGCACATCCCTTGTTTTCCATTTCCTGTGGGCATTCTATAGAAAGTTCTATAGCATCTTCCTGTGGCACATTCTCTTCAATTTCATCCTGTGTCATCTGTTGTTCTGTCATATGGGAACTCACTGGCCTATCTCTCCTCAACATTGACTGCATCAGAGTTTCCACAGTTTCCTGTTCCTTTCCTTGCTGTCTAGCTTCAAGTGAATATTTATACTAGTTTCCTGTGGAAGGCTCCAACATATCTTGATATGGCACCTGACCAGTTACTTCCTGTTCCACTGGTTTCCCCTTAATTTGGATATCCATTGCTCTATCCTGTTGTGGTGCTTTCTGCCTTTGATTTTCTATACTGAATCCTTCTCTTTGCAGTCGTTCCATTACCTCACTTTCTATTTCTTTGACTTCTCCATTACTCATCTCCTTTTCTACTTTTCCTCTTAGTCTTCTTATTTTTTGTATTGTAAAGTTTTAGGAGGAGTATCTGTGAGTCAGCTGCAAGTAGCTTCCATAGCACACATGCACTCAGCTCACCCCACCATCAGCCACAGGTACCTCACAGGTCATATCCCTGCTGTTGGGAATGAGACCAATATGACCCCCACTTCTGTATGGGAATACCCACAGAATGCAGCATGCTGAAGAGGTGTCCCATGCAGGTGTGTTCCTAGCTGTAAGCAGCATCCTGTCAGCATCCGCACCAATGGATTAATAAGGACAGAAACTATTGCCATTAACATGTTGCACACCCACCCTGTCACCCCAGGGGAATACATTGGCTTACAGCCTGGGACTGTAGGAGTGACAGAATGCACTGGCCTGCTACAGATGGTCTGCATCACTACCAAATGCCCTACAGTCCTCTGTCAAATGCCTGTGTCTCACCTGTACTGCCAATGTATGTTATCCCAAATATCGACATAACACAGTCCACAGAACACAAATGCAAGGCCATATCGACAAATCTCAGTAGCATGTCCACCATGTCCTACTGCATGAACTGTGGACCAACCCCTAAATACTGCTAGGATGAAGTGATAACTATAGGGATACTTATCAGATATCACTTGCATAATGTTAGGAAGAGGATAGAATAACGGGGGGGGGTAGAAGCATGGATGCCATGGAGTGTTTGAAGTCTGAAACTGTGATGTGTGCTCATACTATCCCTGCCTGCAAACACAGGATTGGGTGGCTACAAACCTGCTCGTAAACCACAATGTGAAGGGGTAATGACAAGATATATGAGCCCTGCCTCTGTGTAACCTGTGTGAATCTGTACAATTGAGAGGTATGGCCACAGCAGGATGTGGCCATTCTGTCACGTTGATAGATGTATAAACATGGGATCCTCAGCCACCACAGTACCAATGTGCTGGACCATTTACACAGACCCATCAGCAAGTGTCTGCAGCTCCCCCTCCAGAATGGCATGATTGTGCAAAAAGATGTAGGCTGCAGACCACAATACTTGACACAGCTTCATTCATCTTGTATTCCCCAGGAAATGACTGCGAGCAAATACGTATATCTGTCAGTAGCTGATGACATAATACATCACTGTGTAAAACTGTACATATGTCTGAATATCTCTGCTAACAACAAAACCATGTAGCAGAAGCAGCACAGACAGAATTAGTTACAGTATCCCACTATCCTTTGCCCATTGTGACCCCATATTGTCACCCTATCTACAGATATCCTGCAGAAACTGATTGCTAGCTGTAGGTGTAGAACACAAATGCCTGCACTGGAGTACAACCTACCTGGAATGGATTCACACATTCAGTACAGAAGGTCATACTGGGCATGCTCCCAAACTTTGACAAACGAAGCCCATGTCTGACAACAAAATACAGAAAGGTCATATTGCCCATGCTCCCACACTTACAGAAATGAAGATCATGTCTGGCAACAACAGTGGACTATACATATTTGTCAGTCGCAGATGTCTGTGCACACACTCCACATTGCACACCAGTCATATTTTGCACACACATGGGATAGGAATATACACACATATCCAAGGACAACTCACTATAATAGGTCAAACATGCACAAAATAGATGCGGGGAAGAGAGAGACAGACAGTGACAAAGAGCTTCCCATCATGAGGCATGTCCCACACAACACACATCCAATTGGCCAATATCACATGATGTGCCAATGTCTGTCACTGTAGATATTTGCTTCTGGTAGCCCTCAGCACTATAGTGTCTGTGGTGCTTGTGATAACTGTGTAACATGACAGTACAAGTCATTATTCATCTAGCAGTTGTATACACAGTCCTGTCAAATGTAAAGGTGTGTGTGACTGAGTTTTGTGTGTGTGTTTCCCAGAGGAATGGCTTATGGCCCATTCACACACACTGCACTCTCCATAGGCCTAGTTTAGCTAGCCTGCTGATGTCAGTCACCTTGAAATACCCCTTTGGAGAAGAATCATCCCTGTAAGCTTTGTGGCACGTGCAATAACTGCGTAATGCTATATAGTGTGATGTACTAGTTAGGTAGGAGTTCTAATCCCAAACATGGCAACTGTGTTGTGTGCTTGTGCATGTAGGGATCAATGCTTTTGAGACCATTCACAGTCACTACGCCTTCCATTGCCATACTTTAGCAAGCCTGCTGATGTCAGTCACCTTGAAATACCTCATTGGACAAGATTCACTCCTGTAAGCTCTGTGGCATGCGCAATAACTGTGTAATGCTATAGTATGATGTACTAATTAGGTAGGAATTCTAATCCCAGACATGGCAACTGTGAATCTTTGTGTGTGTATGGATCAATGCTTTTGAGGCCATTCACAGTCACTACACCTTCCATTGCCCTACTTTAGCAAGGCTGCTGATGTCATTCACCTTGAAATATACCTTTGGAGAAAGGCTAGCCCTATAAGCTAATAAACGAAAAGCAAAACGGCTATACAGGTAAAACCCAGTATATAAAAAGAAAAGTATATGAGAGAAAACACTATACCGGGTACCACACAATAACGTCTTTATTTAAACAAAGTAAAAAGGAGAGGTGAGCGCTTTCGCAACCTTCGTTGCTTCATCAAAGAATTAACTGTTCAACTGCTTGTTTTATATCACTCTCAGTCAAAAATTTTTTTTCCCCAATTAGTGACATCATACAACTTTTGAAAATTTAAAGGCATATATGACAAGAATATTGTAAAATACGCATATGAATATAAAATATATATACAAAAATGTAAAGTATGTTCATATTTATGCATATCTAATTTAAAACAGTTAAATAATCTCATTAAAAATGCATATATATAAAAAATGCATATAAATAAAAATGCATAGTATATTCATATTTATGCATATCTAATTTAAAACAATTAAATAATCTCATAAAAATGCATATATATAATATATATATATATAAAAGAATGCATAATGCAAAATATATAATAAAAGAAATATATGTATATATATATTTTTATTTTATGCAAAAAATTAATTGTGTTGAAGGCGTCTAGCTTTAAGAAATGGAACCAGTGATGTACAACCATTTAAGCCTGGATATCTATCAGCATTGAGCTTGATAATCCATCTTTGTTCTCGACTCTCTGTAAAATTTTCTATATCTCCTCCCCTCACATTTCTATGTATATGTTGTAAAACAAAGAACTTGAAAGAGTGTGAAGGGTTAGTGTTTAAAACATGTTGAGCAAGCACACTAGTAGTTTTGTTATTTCTGATGTCTCTTATGTGTTCCAATATTCTATCCTTTAAGTTTCTATTTGTTTTTCCTATATAGAAGGCATGACATATTTGGCAGAAACAAAAATAAATAACATCTGTGGTTTTACAGTCTGCATATGAATGAGAGTATAGTGTAAAATTTCTAACAGGATGAATATATGGTGTAGTACTATGAATATGTGTACAAGCAGTACAAGACCTACAAGGAAAAGTACCTTTGCGCCTGGAATTATAGGTAGTTTTTTTGATGTCTTTATTACACAATTGTTGTTTTAATGTTAGATTATTTCTGAAACTGAAACTAGGTGCATTACCAATGAAAGAATGTAAACAAGGAATCTCATGTAAAATGTGCCAATGTTGTTTAATAATATTAGTATACTGATTAACATTACTAGCATACTGAAAAACCACTCTAATGCTATTATTTTGTGTATTATTTCTCAAATTACTGCTATCTGACGTAATAGAATTAGAAGATTGAAAATACGCTTTACATTTAGAGTCCCTGAGTGTCCAAGCATCAGAAATAGTTCTATCTATTTCATCCATATGATATCCTCTTCTTAAAAAATCAGTTTTCAATTTATTCAAAGCTAGTAATGCATCATTATCATTGTTGTGTAGTCTTAATGTTCTGTATACCTGCCCCTTGAGCACATTTCTTGGAATGTGTCTAGGATGCATACTGGTTTTGTGAAGGTATGTATTTTTCTTCGTGGGTTTGTGAAAAATTTTGCTGGTAAAACCTGTCAACTCTGATATGATTATATGTACATCTAAGAAATCAATCTCAGATGTAGAAAATTTGTATGTGAATCTCAGAAAATCAGTAGTTGCATGCAAATAGTTAAGAAATAATATAAGCTCAGATATATTGCCTTTCCATAATAAAAAAACATCATCCATAAAACGTGTATACCATAAAAGCTGACTAATAAATGGATTCTTATCAGAAAAGACATGTGTTTGTTCCCAGAATGTAAGAGATAGATTAGCATAACTATTTGCACATGGTGTGCCCATGGCAACGCCGATCTGTTGCAGAAAGAATTGTTCTTCAAAATATACAACATTATTTTCCAGAATAATCTCTAACAAACTGCATATAAGTGGTACTTTTTCATTGGTGAAGCAATTATTTCTTGTAAGAAAATTTCTAATCATATTAATGCCCCATGTATATGGGATACTTGTAAACAATGACTCTATATCCATAGTAACAAGAGCAAAGTCATTAATATCTAATAAACTTTCAATTCTAGTATGTAATTTCTCTAGAAACATTTTGGTGTCTCTTAAAATATTTTCACATTTGTCTAAGAGCACATGCAGTGTACTTTCAACATAAATAGACAGTGGTTCTGTACACCAACCAGTGCCTGAGACTATGGGAAGCATTGGTGGCAGACTTCTGTCTTTATGAACCTTTGGTAAGCCATAAATCTTAGGAATAGTTGGATTCAAGACATTAAAGTATTTAAACAGTGGTTCATCTATTAAATCAGTAATTAATAAGTCAAAAATCAAAAAAGACACTTTATCAATGATGGCATTCACTGTAACTTTTGAGATTCCTCTGTATGTATCATTATTAAGCAGTAACTTATACATTTGTTGTACATACAATTGCTTATCTAAAATAATAATACCTCCACCTTTATCTGCCTGTTTAATAATGACAGAATTCAAGTTCTTTAGTTCATTCAGTGCTCTATATTCACTTGTATTTAGATTTCCATAGTAATAGTCACTCAAATTATCATCATATATCTGCCTAAAAGATGTTTCACATATATCAAGGAATCTTTGTATACTCGGGGAGTATAAGGAATGAAAGTGCTAGGCTGTTTAAACACATTCATATTATTTGTAACATTGTTTGGGAACAAAACTTTTAGAGACAAATTCCTGCCTAATAATTTAAGGTCTTTAATCATTTCTGTAAGATTAGCCTTTCTAGCAGGTATAAATGAAAGGCCCTTATTTAAAACATTAAACTGTTCCGGTGTTAAAATAATAGAGGAAAGGTTCAAAATCAAACCTGTAGTTAAGTCCGTCTCCTCTTCGGAGAATGTACTGCTCCTTCCAGTGAACCCAGTTGCAGTGACTGTCCTTTGTGTACATATTGTTTCATTCGATTCTTGTAAGGTAGTGGTACTCTCAAAGTGAAGTCGCCTTGTTTGCTGGCATCTAAAAAAATACTTTCTGTGTTTTCAGTCACTTGTATGTTTGAAGTTCCTTCCTTTCTTAGAGTCGATGAAGTATGACTTGTAGATGGTAAAACTGCATATGTTTTCTTTGGAATAGCTACTAATTTACTGTTTTTATCTTTTAAATTACTGTTTTGTTTATCAGAGGACTCAGAAACAGGGAGAGTTAAACTGGTGTTCTTCTCCTCTTGCATACAAGCTGTTTCAGTTGTCAGAGAACAGGGAGTGCCTTGTGTAACTGCAGCATAGGTGGAATCTGAATTTAAAGGTGTAGTATGCACATTCCTTGCCTTGTCAGAAACAGTTTGATGTCTAAAGTTATTTTCTTTGGGCCATGAGAAGACATTATTTAAAGCAAAATCTTTTTTGTCTCTGTTAAGTTTTGATAGTTTAATGTTTTGCAGCTTCCTTTCATATGACATGATGTTATCCTGAAGTTCATTCATTTTTAGAAAAACTGTATTTTGTACAAAGTTCTTATTAATAATTGATTCTGTGGCACTGATTTCAGCTTTAAGTTCATTCTCAATGGGTAGAAAAAAGTCAATTAAGAGAACCATATATTTTGTACTGAATTGTAAATTCAATTCTTGCCATTTTCTCAAAAGAATAGGAAAATACTCACCATATGTAGGCATTTACAGTATTCTTAGACCACGTGGAATAATTTTGGAGTCTAGTGATGCTTGCAGATGTAACCATTGCCATTGGAGTCTTTTGTATTTGTACATCAGATTCTCAAGTTTTTTATATTGGTTAAAGAATTCTGATAGATCTTGGTTGTTTCTATTATCTTGTATATTTTCACTGAAAGACGCTGTAAGTAGTGGATTATTTGGAATATCCAGTATTCTAAGAAATCTTTGATGGTGGCCATTATTCGATGAGTTGGTATCTAAGTTCTCCATAGACGCGTGTGTCCTTTTGCCGAATAAAAATAAACTATTAAACAAAAAGCAAAACAGCTATACAGGTAAAACCCAGTATATAAAAAGAAAAGTATATGAGAGAAAACACTATAGTTCTTTGTTTTACAACATATACATAGAAATGTGAGGGGAGGAGATATAGAAAATTTCACAGAGAGCCGAGAACAAAGATGGATTATCAAGCTCAATGCTGATAGCTATCCAGGCTTAAATGGTTGTACATCACTGGTTCCATTTCTTAAAGCTAGATGCCTTCAACACAATTAATTTTTTGCATAAAATAAAAATATATATATACATATATTTCTTTTATTATATATTTTGTATTATGCATTCTTTTTTATATATATATTATATATATGCATTTTTATGAGATTATTTAATTGTTTTAAATTAGATATGCATAAATATGAATATACTATGCATTTTTATTTATATGCATTTTTTATATATATGCATTTTTAATGAGATTATTTAACTGTTTTAAATTAGATATGCATAAATATGAACATACTTTACATTTTTGTATATATATTTTATATTCATATGCGTATTTTACAATATTCTTGTCATATATGCCTTTAAATTTTCAAAAGTTGTATGATGTCACTAATTGGGAAAAACATTTTTTTTGACTGAGAGTGATATAAAACAAGCAGTTGAACAGTTAATTCTTTGTCTGATGAAGCAACGAAGGTTGCGAAAGCGCTCACCTCTCCTTTTTACTTTGTTTAAATAAAGACGTTATTGTGTGGTACCCGGTATAGTGTTTTCTCTCATATACTTTTCTTTTTATATACTGGGTTTTACCTGTATAGCCGTTTTGCTTTTCGTTTATTAGTTTATTTTTATTTGGCAAAAGGACACACGTGTCTATGGAGAACTTAGATACCAACTCATCGAATGATGGTCACCATCAAAGATTTCTTAGAATACTGGATATTCCAAATAATCCACTACTTACAGCGTCTTTCAGTGAAAATATACAAGATAATAGAAACAGCCAAGATCTATCAGAATTCTTTAACCAATATAAAAAACTTGAGAATCTGATGTACAAATACAAAAGACTCCAATGGCAACGGTTACATCTGCAAGCATCACTAGACTCCAAAATTATTCCACGTGGTCTAAGAATACTGAATATGCCTACATATGGTGAGTCTTTTCCTATTCTTTTGAGAAAATGGCAAGAATTGAATTTACAATTCAGTACAAAATATATGGATCTCTTAATTGACTTTTTTCTACCCATTGAGAATGAACTTAAAGCTGAAATCAGTGCCACAGAATCAATTATTAATAAGAACTTTGTACAAGATACAGTTTTTCTAAAAATGAATGAACTTCAGGATAACATCATGTCATATGAAAGGAAGCTGCAAAACATTAAACTATCAAAACTTAACAGAGACAAAAAAGATTTTGCTTTAAATAATGTCTTCTCATGGCCCAAAGAAAATAACTTTAGACATCAAACTGTTTCTGACAAGGCAAGGAATGTGCATACTACACCTTTAAATTCAGATTCCACCTATGCTGCAGTTACACAAGGCACTCCCTGTTCTCTGACAACTGAAACAGCTTGTATGCAAGAGGAGAAGAACACCAGTTTAACTCTCCCTGTTTCTGAGTCCTCTGACCAACAAAACAGTAATTTAAAAGATAAAAACAGTAAATTAGGAGCTATTCCAAAGAAAACATATGCAGTTTTACCATCTACAAGTCATACTTCATCGACTCTAAGAAAGGAAGGAACTTCAAACATACAAGTGACTGAAAACACAGAAAGTATTTTTAGATGCCAGCAAACAAGGCGACTTCACTTTGAGAGTACCACTACCTTACAAGAATCGAATGAAACAATATGTATACAAAGGACAGTCACTGCAACTGGGTTCACTGGAAGGAGCAGTACATTCTCTGAAGAGGAGACGGACTTAACTACAGGTTTGATTTTGAACCTTTCCTCTATTATTTTAACACCGGAACAGTTTAATGTTTTAAATAAGGGCCTTTCATTTATACCTGCTAGAAAGGCTAATCTTACAGAAATGATTAAAGACCTTAAATTATTAGGCAGGAATTTGTCTCTAAACGTTTTGTTCCCAAGCAATGTTACAAATAATATGAATGTGTTTAAACAGCCTAGCACTTTCATTCCTTATACTCCCCCGAGTATACAAAGATTCCTTGATATATGTGAAACATCTTTTAGGCAGATATATGATGATAATTTGAGTGACTATTACTATGGAAATCTAAATACAAGTGAATATAGAGCACTGAATGAACTAAAGAACTTGAATTCTGTCGTTATTAAACAGGCAAATAAAGGTGGAGGTATTGTTATTTTAGATAAGCAATTGTATGTACAACAAATGTATAAGTTACTGCTTAATAATGATACATACAGAGGAATCTCAAAAGTTACAGTGAATGCCATCATTGATAAAGTGTCTTTTTTGATTTTTGATTTATTAATTACTGATTTAATAGATGAACCACTGTTTAAATACTTTAATGTCTTGAATCCAACTATTCCTAAGATTTATGGCTTACCAAAGGTTCATAAAGACAGAAGTCTGCCACCAATGCGTCCCATAGTCTCAGGCACTGGTTGGTGTACAGAACCACTGTCTATTTATGTTGAAAGTACACTGCATGTGCTCTTAGACAAATGTGAAAATATTTTAAGAGACACCAAAATGTTTCTAGAGAAATTACATACTAGAATTGAAAGTTTATTAGATATTAATGACTTTGCTCTTGTTACTATTGATATAGAGTCATTGTTTACAAGTATCCCGAATACATGGGGCATTAATATGATTAGAAATTTTCTTACAAGAAATAATTGCTTCACCAATGAAAAAGTACAACTTATATGCAGTTTGTTAGAGATTATTCTGGAAAATAATGTTGTATATTTTGAAGAACAATTCTTTCTGCAACAGATCGGCGTTGCCATGGGCACACCATGTGCAAATAGTTATGCTAATCTATCTCTTACATTCTGGGAACAAACACATGTCTTTTCCGATAAGAATCTATTTATTAGTCAGCTTTTATGGTATACACGTTTTGTGGATGATGTTTTTTTATTATGGAAAGGCAATATATCTGAGCTTATATTATTTATTAACTATTTGCATACAACTACTGATTTTCTGAGATTCACATACAAATTTTCTACATCTGAGATTGATTTCTTAGATGTACATATAATCAAATCAGAGTTGACAGGTTTTACCAGCAAAATTTTTCACAAACCCATGAAGAAAAATACATACCTTCACAAAACCAGTATGCATCCTAGACACATTCCAAGAAATGTGCTCAAGGGGCAGGTATACAGAACATTAAGACTACACAACAATGATAATGATGCAGTACTAGCTTTGAATAAATTGAAAACTGATTTTTTAAGAAGAGGATATCATATGGATGAAATAGATAGAACTATTTCTGATGCTTGGACACTCAGGGACTCTAAATGTAAAGCGTATTTTCAATCTTCTAATTCAATTATGTCAGATAGCAGTAATTTGAGAAATAATACACAAAATAATAGCATTAGAGCGTTTTTTCAGTATGCTAGTAATGTTAATCAGTATACTAATATTATTAAACAACATTGGCACATTTTACATGAGATTCCTTGTTTACATTCTTTCATTGGTAATGCACCTAGTTTCAGTTTCAGAAATAATCTAACATTAAAACAACAATTGTGTAATAAAGACATCAAAAAACTACCTTTAATTCCAGACGCAAAGGTGCTTTTCCTTGTAGGTCTTGTACTGCTTGTACACATATTCATAGTACTACACCATATATTCATCCTGTTAGAAATTTTACACTATACTCTCATTCATATGCAGACTGTAAAACCACAGATGTTATTTATTTTTGTTTCTGCCAAATATGTCATGCCTTCTATATAGGAAAAACAAATAGAAACGTAAAGGATAGAATATTGGAACACATAAGAGACATCAGAAATAACAAAACTACTAGTGTGCTTGCTCAACATGTTTTAAACACTGACCCTTCACACTCTTTCAAGTTCTTTGTTTTACAACATATACATAGAAATGTGAGGGGAAGAGATATAGAAAATTTCACAGAGAGCAGAGAACAAAGATGGATTATCAAGCTCAATGCTGATAGATATCCAGGCTTAAATGGTTGTACATCACTGGTTCCATTTCTTAAAGCTAGATGCCTTCAACACAATTAATTTTTTGCATAAAATAAATATATATATATACATATATTTCTTTTATTATATATTTTGTATTATGCATTCTTTTTTTATATATATATTATATATATGCATTTTTATGAGATTATTTAATTGTTTTAAATTAGATATGCATAAATATGAATATACTATGCATTTTTATTTATATGCATTTTTTATATATATGCATTTTTAATGAGATTATTTAACTGTTTTAAATTAGATATGCATAAATATGAACATACTTTACATTTTTGTATATATATTTTATATTAATATGCGTATTTTACAATATTCTTGTCATATATGCCTTTAAATTTTCAAAAGTTGTATGATGTCACTAATTGGGAAAAAAAATTTTTTTTGACTGAGTGTGATATAAAACAAGCAGTTGAACAGTTAATTCTTTGTCTGATGAAGCAACGAAGGTTGCGAAAGTGCTCACCTCTCCTTTTTACTTTGTTTAAATAAAGACGTTATTGTGTGGTACCCGGTATAGTGTTTTCTCTCATAGCCCTATAAGCTCTATGGCATGTGTGATAATTGTGTAATGCTATATTGTGATGTACTAGTTAGGTAGGAGTTCTAATCTTAGACATGGCAACTTTGGAACTCTGTGTGTGTAGAGACTAATGCTTTTGAGGCCATTCACAGTCACTACACCTTCCATTGCCCTACTTTAGCAAGGCTGCTGATGTCATTCACCTTGAAATACACCTTTGGAGAAAGGCTAGCCCTATAAGCTCTATGGCATGTGTGATAATTGTGTAATGCTATATTGTGATGTACTAGTTAGGTAGGAGTTCTAATCTTAGACATGGCAACTTTGGAACTCTGTGTGTGTAGAGACTAATGCTTTTGAGGCCATTCACAGTCACTACACCTTCCATTGCCCTACTTTAGCAAACCTGCTGATGTCATTTACCTTGAAATATACTTTTGGCGAAGGGCTAGCCCTATAAGCTCCATGGTGCATGCCATAAATGAAGAACAATGTACTAGCAGTAATTACACAGCTATGGGTATGAATCCCATCTGTGACAAGTTTTTGTGTGTGTACCTCAAAGTTTTTTTGTCCCTATTTACAGCCAGTACACATCTTAAAGCCTGACTTTAGCAGTCCTGCAGATATTACCCACCTTACAAATATTTGTTGCAAAGCTTATACCATGTTAGGTCAGTGGTAAATGCGGTAAATGTGTAACATAATGGTCTGTACAGGTTGTTAAATAGAGGTTTGAACTTCACCCCTAGCAAATGTAAATGTGTGATTATGGTAAAATTATTTTTGGGATCTCTCACCCACTACATCACCTAATGCCAGTATTTACAAGGGCTGGTGATGTTCCTCACCTTAGAAGTACCTTGGGACAACATCCATCCAATGAGCTCTGTGGCATGTGTGATAAATGTAGTACACTGTAGTAAAAATACATAGCTAGGTAGGGGTTTGAATCTCAGTACTGGTAAGTGTGTGCTTGTCATCAGCACCTTGTGTGCTGGTTGCTGTGATTGTGTAATGACAGGATACATTGTGGGATGAGTTTTGCTAAATTCTTATATTGAGGACCTACTATATGTCACAATGTCCACCTTACAAGGACAACAGATGTCAAACAGCAGAGAGGCTGGTATAGACAATCCATAGACCTACATGTGACATTATGGATCGGTGAACAATATAGGCAGCCCTTATATTACCCAGAGAACACTCTCCACTCATGTCTCATACACAAGCACACTTGACTAGGCAACAACCAATGTATTGGTAGTTTCCTGCATATTGCCCACATATAGTAACCACAGTGTGACTGCAGTGGACTACATGCCTATTCAGCACAATACTGCCACTGACATCATAATGTACTGTGATGTGTAACATCTCCTGACTGAGTGTATGTTATCCAGCAAGTAAAAGGACATGGTACCCTGTTCCATCCCTACAATAGGCAAATAATTGCTTACAGTGGTCCTTTGCTATGTTCCCCACTGGACACCTGCAACAACTGTAGAGTCTACAAATGTAACCCACAAAGGGAATACCATGCCTTATACACGTGCCCTGTATGGACAGATGCCACTAACTCCCCTGAATACCTGTAAAATGCTGTCAATGTAGGTGCAGGCATGACCTCAGTTCCATAGCCAGTTCTCACCAGATGAGGTCAGGAATGCCACATAAGATGATAACAATCTGTTCACACAACATACCCCAGAGGCTCCATGTACCCTTCCACACATCACAGAACATGCATGTGGGACATGTGCACAACCCAGACACTGTCCATGTTATGAAATATAGATCACATACATGGCAAGCATTGCACAGCACTGGCCACCCACAATAGTAACCCAGATGAGTGGATGGTGAATACAATACCCACCTGTGTGGGCCAATCCATGGACTGCACACCTGAGCCACACTAGAGACCATTGTCATGTGGCCTGATGCTGAGGTATACCCTTAGCCTAGCCTTGTATAGCCTTCTGGCACAGTCAACTACTAGACACCTGTGAAGCAATGAACCCATGCATGTCAGTACTGGCAAACGTGTGTGTGTGTGTGTGTGTGTGTGTGTGTGTGTGTGTGTGTGTGTGTGTGTGTGTGGAGATTAATGATTTTGAAGCCACTCACACTCACTACACCTCCCATTGCCCTACTGTAGCATGCCTTCAGATGTCAGTCACCTTTAAATAACCCTTTGGCCATATATCTGCCTGGTAAGCTCTGTGGCACATGTGATACCTGCGTAATACTGTAATGGTTCAAACTAGTTAGTTAGGAGTTCTAATCTTGACCCTGCCAACTGTGATAATGTGTGTGAGTCCTTGAGAGAGTGTGGTTATGTCTTCCTTGACACCTGCTTTTGTGGACAGCCACATGTACTACATTTCCCTGATTCCTCCTTTATCACTGTTGCTAATGCCACTCACCTTAAAGATACCTTTGGACAGCTCTCCAACATATAAGCTCCATGGTGCGTGCAGTAACTGCATAACAATGTAATAGCAATACACAGGCAGGTAGGTATTTTAAACCCAGCACTGGTAAGTGTGTGTTTATGTGTATTATCTGTGTCCTGTTGGGATGATTGTTTAGTGACACGGTCCACTGCAGTGTGGGTTTTGCCACATCATCATATTGAGGAGCTACATGTCCCATTGCAACATTACAAGGCCAACATTTTCTAAACATTGTAGAGATTCTAGTCTACAATCCTCAGCCATAAATGTGTACAGCCATGTGCAATTATCATGTGATAGTATGGATTAGCACACAATATAGGCAATCGTCATAATGCCCAGATACCACTCTCCACCCATGGATCATACACAAACATGCTTAGCTCTTACTCTCCTACTCCCTTCCTTTCTTACTTTGTCTCTGTCTGTCTCTCTCACTCCCTCGCTGGTGGATGTGGAAAAGTACACCTGCATTGCTTAGGCAGCAGCTTGTGTTTTGCAAGTGATGCTCATGATCAGCTGATGGCTGGTGCACGAATTGCAGTCCCCCAGTAGCTGATTCCATGTGGAACAGCTGTGGTATCATTCCTACAGCCAATTGCATGGAAACACACTCCTATAACTAAGCAGTTCATGTGGGAGTTGGCCCTCTTCTTTCACTGTGAGCAGGAATTCATGTGGGTGTTTGACAAACAGCATCACAGAGGGTAGTTGGATATACCTCTTACAACATACACTGTGGAGACAGGCCAACAAACAGGAGGGGGATGTTCCAGACATGTGGACAGAATGTAAGTATTTCTCTTCTACATTTGAAGTAATGTTGGTTTAACAGGGTTTGTGTGGATATAACTGTTCTACATGATTTAATATCTGTCATGACAGTGTTATGTGGTCGGGGAAACTCTCACCTGTAGGGCTATCTGCAGACTGGCCAGTGTTTGGAGTCTTACATGTGTTGTGTTACTCACACATTTCATATCTTTAGAAATGCAATAGCATACTCAGAGGATTGCAGTCAGTACATGGTGACAGCCATGTGAGTTACTGACTTCATATCCCTCAGTAGACATATGTCACAACAAACCCTTATATACCAGTAAATGTATGGGTTTATCACAGCAACGTGTCAATATTGGCCCTTTGTTAGTGCCTCCAGCCACAACTCTGTCAACCTTTGTATATAAGTCATGCAGTAAGAGGTGCATATGTTCAGTACATCATTATTTACTGACATCATACCTGATAACAAGCCAGTGAGATATTAGACTGCTAGACATTTTATGTATAGTAGGCCTTATATTTGAGGACAAAACCTGGATATTCTGTTGTAGTGTGTACAGTAGTAAGGTCTGTATACTTATGGTGATTATCGACAGAGTGTGCAATGTGAATATGTACCTTGGCCTGTGTGCAGACTGTGGTAGGTGTCATTGTTCTTGGTCCTATTCTATGTGATGTTGCATGCTGCTGCAGTGTATGGTACCCTATTGGTGTACATGTTTGTAAGGCCAGAACGACACATGTCCCATACCACAGTCAGGCATTGGAATACACTGTGTACTGGCCCAGTATATGTAGGGTTAGTGTGTGAGTGGCAAATATGAGAATGGTGCTGTTCACACACTCCATAAACTGTAATATTAAGTATGTTTACCATATGTGACTGTGGCTGTGTTCAGATTGGTTGTGGGTATGTACTTTCACACAGGTGTCTATTACTCCGTGATGTTACATGCCTGTAGAGCCTGCTATATTTGCAGGTACATGTGTATTCCCCCATAAGAAATTTAAGCCAGTGTTGTGGCAGTCTGCCTGTAGTTTGCACAGTGCTTTGTGACATGCCTAGCAGCTCAGTGTATTTACCCAGTGTGATGTTATGTCCAGATATTTGTCAGATGTACTGCTGCCGGTCCACCATAACTGTTGTGTATTTCTGACAAAGGAGTGGGATGCTGTACAGATGTATGTCACTAGCTAGTGGGTAGTATGTCGGCTTGTGACCTCTGCTGTTCTGGTTATTATGTGTCAGGACAGACAGGAGTGTGTAAATGCAAAAACTGTGTGAGCTTATTTATTCCAGTATTTTCGTGACATCCCCATTTACATGGCTGTAAACATCCACTTTGTCAGGCTTGGTCCACACGTCTTGCACTAAGGGGTGCTGTGTATACCTCTGGACTGACCAGAGTGTGTCAGACTGTCCACATTTTCGATCATATCTCTACTGTATTCCACAAGATCATTACTGTGATTTGTGTGGTACTCTACTATGATGATCTTATGATGTCTGTCAGCAACTGATGGCGTACATGTCAATATCAGATGTGACTTCCCACACAAAATTTATGTTAATACAATCCCTGTTACAGTAGAAAAAGTCTACATTTATACCTGCAATACTTACATGACATTCCCTTGCACTAAGAGGTTGTGACTATTGGAGCTAAGGTATGACTCCACTACGTTATGGAGATAGGTTATATATATATATATATATATATATATATATATATATATATATATATATATATATATATATATATATATATATATATATATATATATATATATATATATATATATATATATATATATGTATATATATATATATATATATATGTATATATATATGTATATATACATACATACATATACATCCATATACATACATATATATACACATACACACATGCACACACACACACACACACACACACACACACACACACACACATGTGTATATATATATATATATATATATATATATATATATATATAGTTTACATATATACAGATATATATGTATATATATTCATATATATATATATATATATATATATATATATATATATATATATATACACATATGTGATGCCCATGCCCTGGCCAAGCAATCAAGGAGCCTCAATCCTCACCACTAACACCAGAGAGGGCGTCTCATATATGAGGAAAGGATAACAAATTTACACAGTAAAGTGCAATTTCCATTAAGAGTACACAGAGATCACAGTTAGTCCAGGGCTGGTCGCTCCCTTGCTCCCCAGGTCCCCAATAAGACTCCCCACTGGCACAGCTATAGGGTCCAGATCTCAGTCTAGCTTGGCAAGCTAAAATCTCCAGCACCCTCTCTGTCCAACCAGTGCTTCATGTCCCTGCCCAAGTAGCTGACACACACACACTTTGAGATAAGATTTTATACAACCACACAGACACTCCTGGGGAAGGCTGGCACAGGATCTCCAGCTGTGCCACTTTTACCCAGACTATACGGTAGTACCACTTGCCACCACCCAGCTAATATTTATCAGCTACTCAAAGGCCCTTAAAATGGTGTACAATTATTACTGTGCAATATTATTATCCAATTGGTAGTATGACTAATCAGTCAAAGCTTATTTGGAGTGACTTAGACAGTAAACTCTATAAATATGCAATGTACTCTAGAGCTTAACTTATCTCTACACAAACCAGCCACAGTTAAAAGGTTTTCAAATATTTTCTAATAAATAATTATAACCACAAGACAATACTTTCTACTACACAGTCAGTGCTAGTCAGGAGTTCAGAGATCACACAGAAGTACTTAAAATAAATCAGTAGTACAGTTCTGACATAACATCAAAACAGTCTAAACGTTCTAATTTCTAGCTCTGTGTAAGAAAACACAAGTCTAAGATAACTTACATAAGACAACAGGCAGAGTGCTGATGAGTTGGATATCAAGACAAAAATGCTTAATAATCTCTGGTTCTCTCTGTTTAAATTGAAACTGCAGTTCTGCTAAAACATTGCATCATGTCACACTTTCTTGGTGTTCCCAGGCTGACAGAAACTGCATTTACATTCTTTTACACTTAGTAGAATAAAGGACATTCCACATGTAAATTCTGGTCATTAACTTTAGCCTTAAAACAATAGGCAGGAAGCCTTCATCTAGCTGGACTGGAGCCAACTTATAAACATCAAAGGCACTCATGAAATAATTTTAATTTCAAAGGACCAAAAAGAAATGCTTGACTTAGCTTTCTTTACAGCAGAGGGCAATGTTGCCACATTGTTTTATTTTCAACAATTCACAGTATTTACAAATTATAGAATTATGCACCAAATTCTATTTGACTAGGCAGGCAATCTTCACCCATCTCTACCAGTCTTCACATTTCTCCCCCCAGAGAACTCAAGCTAGTTTTTCAAGTGACCCTTGAGGAACGCCGCTTGGGAGGGTTAGGTCTTTCTGAGTATACATACCCCATTCCCTGTCTTGAGAGCCCATCTGCATTGGCATTGCTACTCCCACTGCAGTGCTGCACTGACATATCATATGCTTGCAACCCCAGGCTCCATCTTAGCAACTTGGAATTTTGCTGACTGGCTCTGTTTAACCATATTAGGGGGTTGTGATCTGTCATAACAGTGAATTTCCTTCCATACAGATAAGGCTGACATTTCTGCAGTGCCCACACTATGGTTAGACATTCCTTTTCTACCACTTCATAGCATTTCTCCCTAGGTTGGAGCCTATGACTGAGATAAACCACTGGGTGCTCTTCCCCCTCTGAAGAAATCTGGCTAATTACAGCCCCCACCCCATGGTTCTAAGCATCCACCTGCACAACAAATTCTTTGCTGTAATCTTTACTGGCTAACACAGGGGGTCCTCCCAGAGCTTCTTTAAGCTTCTGGAATGCTTGCTCACATGCTGGGATCCACACTACCTTATCTGGCCTGTCCTTCCTTGTCAGGTCTGTAAGGGGAGCAGCTATGGTACTATATCTGTGGACGAACTTTCTGTAGTACCCTGCTGTCCTTAAAAATGCTCTCACCTGCTTTTTAGTAACAGGTGCAGGCCATGCCCAAATGGCTTCCACTTTGGCAGGTTCTGGCCTTATCTTACCACTCCCCACTCTATGTCATATGTAGGAGACCTCCACCATACCCACCTGACATTTGCTGGGCTTAATGGTCAACCCTGCCCTCTGTAGTCTCCCCAGCACTTCCCTGACATGCTGAAGGTGCTCTGGCCAGGAATGGCTGTAGATGGCAATATCATCCAGGTAAGCAAGGGCAAACCCTCCTGCTCCTGCTAGGATATTATCTGCCAGCCTCTGGAAAGTCACTGGGGCATTCTTCATCCCAAAGGGCATCTTTGTGAACTCATGCAAGCCAAAAGGATTCACAAAGGATGACTTCTTTCTAGCACTGGGAGTCAAGGGCACCTGCAAGTAACCCTTGGTAAGATCAAAGGTTGTAAGATACTTAGTCCCACCCAGCTGCTCTAGGCCCTCATCTGTCCTAGGCATGGGGTAAGCATCCGACTATGTGTGATTATTTAATTTCCTGTAGTCCCCACAGAACCTGGTGCTGCCATCCTTCCTTGACACCAGCACCACTGGGGAGGCCTAGGGACTGTTGGACTCTTGAATCACCCCTAGTTCCAACATCTCCTGTACCTGCTCCCTCATAGTCTGTTTGACTCTCTCAGGTACTCTATAAGGGGCCTGCCTAATAGGCCTTTGGGGTCCTGTATCCACTTGGTGCTGCACCAGGTGGGTGCACCCTGGTTTCCCAGTGAACATGTCACCAAATGCCTGCAACACTGCTTGGATTTCTCAAACCTGGGTAGGAGATAGCTGCTGGGACATTGCTACCCCTTCCACTGAGGTGTCAGCCTGAACCTCACTGAGGAGATCAGTCCCCAGATCTCCCCCAGTCTCCTCTTGCAATCCACTGCAAATGCTCAGCATAAGGGCCTCCCTATCATGGTAAGGTTTCATCATGTTAACATGGTACAATATGTGCCCCTGCTGTCTGCCTAACAGTTCCACCATGTAGTTAACATCACTTACCTTTCTTACCACCTTGTAGGGTCCCTCTCAAAATGCTTGCAGCTTGTTGTGTCTGACAGGAATGAGAACCATTACCGTCTGCCCCACAGCATACTCTCTAGCTCTAGCATCCCTGTCATAATACACATTTTTCTGTTGTTGGGCTTCTGGCAGGTTCTCCTGGGCCAAGCCCATGAGTTCCTTGAGCCTTGTCCTGAGGCTTAGGACATATGCCACAACAGACTCTTTGTGAGACTTGCACTCACCTTCCCACTCATCTTGAATTAAATCTAGAAATCCCCCACCCTTTGCCCATATAGCAACTTAAAGGGTGAAAAACCTGTGGATTCCTGGGGAACCTCTCTGTAAGCAAACAAGAAATGGGGCAAATATTTGTCCCACTCCCTCTTAAACTGATCTGCAAATGCACATAGCATGGACTTAATTATAGAGTTTAACCTCTCAACCAGACCATTAGTCTGGGGATGGTAGGGAGTGGTCTTCATGTGCTTCACCCCACAGGACTTCCACAGACAAGCCAGCAAGTCTGACATGAAACTGGCACCTCTGTCAGTCAGTATTTCTTTTGGGAAACCTACCCTGCTGAAAACCTCTAACAAAGCATTTGCCACCTTCTCTGTCTCAATGGAAGACAAAGCCACTGTCTCAGGGTATCGTGTAGCATAATCCACTACCACTAGGATATACTTTTTCTCTGTGGAACTTGGAGTACTCAGAGGACCCACAATATACATAGATACCCTCTGAAATGGCTCCTCAATCACAGGCAAAGGCATCAAAGGAGCTCTCACCTTGTCTCCTGCCTTGCCTTCCTTTTGGCACTGCTCAGAGGTCTTGCAATACCCTGTTACATCTCTGGAAATTCCAGGCCAATAGAAGTTCTGCATAATACACTTCTTTTTACATTTTGTGCCCATATCACCTGCAAAGTGAATATCATGGACTATGGCTAGAAGCACCAGATGGTAGGTTCTAGGCACTACCAACTGCTGTACTCTTTCACCTTCTAGCCCTCTCTCAGGGGTCCACTCTCTGTACAGTATCCCTTTGTCCCAGTATATGGACTCCCCCTTTCCTTGAGAATCAGGTGCCTCCCTAGCTACCTGCATCAGGCCTTGCAATGTAGGATCTGAGATCTGAGCCTGTCTCATCTCTCTCCTTGTAACCCTTCCCAGCTCCCCTTCCACAGGAAGTCTGGCATCCTCTGACAGTGGTGCCTCACTGTCAGCCTGGGTACTAATACTCACCTCTACTTTTGCAATCACTCTGTCAAAGGGACCATCAGTACCCCCAAGCAGCTGTGGCTCACCTTCAGTCTCACTGCTAGAGAGTAGCTCCCTCCCTGAAGTAATCACCTCACCAGTCCTGGCTGCAAGTATGCAATTTGTCTGGGTCTCCACCAGGCTACCAGACCCACATGCTTGTCTCCTAGCCTGACTGCGTGTAACTGCATAAGTGCATGCTACTGCCTCATCCAAATCCTTCCCTCTCAGGACATCTGCAGGATGGTAGTTTACTACCCCTGTATTTTCAAGACAACCTACTATTGGCATTTTGTCTTTCCCACTTACTGGATCCCTCACCTTTTGCTCCCCACCTTGCCTCCATGGACACCTGTATGCCACATGGCCCCACTGGTTGCATTCAAAACATTTAACTCTAGCTCCTGGACAAGTATCTGGACTAGTGGCTTCCCCTGCTACTGGCAGATTCTGTTGTGGCAGTCTGTGCTGCCCACCATGGGTTCCTTTAGACCCATGAGCAGTACTGGGGGTCCCCTTCCTGTGCAGGGCTGCCCTGTTTTCCAGGTATAGATCTCCCTCCTTCCCTAACTCATCTGAAGTAACACATTGTCTATCAGCTAACCAGATCATTATGTCCTCAGGCAAAGTGTTAAGGGCCTGTTCCCTCACCAACAGGTCTGTCAGCCCTTCAAAAGTGATAACCTGACATCCACTCACCCACCTATGGAAATAAGTGACCAATTCAGCAACATATTCATGCACACTTTCTTCTGCCTTGCATCTATGCTCATGAAACTTTTTCCTATACTTTTCAGGTGTTAGCTTAAACAGTTCTAAAAGACATTTATTTACAGGATTATAATCAAAACATGCAACGTCAGACATTTTGGACAGAACAGTTACAGCTTTACCATGGAGTAAGGGGGTCAGGAACTGTGCCCAGAGCCCTTGGTCAACTGCGTACTGTTTACATACCCTCTCAAACATATGAATGAAACTATCAAATTTATCCCCCTCTTTAAACTGCGGAAGAAATGTACTTACCTTTTGTGCTTCTGGGGTCCAGTTACTCCCTTCCCCATTACCTACATGACTGTGGCAAAGAGTCAGCATCTCCTTCTCATGCTTTCTCTGCCTCTCTTGTTCCTCAGCTTGCAGACGTAACAGTTTTTCATTCTCCTCAGCCTGCAAACTTTACAGTCTCTCATTTGCTTCTAATTCCACATGCCTGGCCTCCAACTCAAGTCTCTTTAGCTCCAGCTGGATTTTTAAGCCCACTGCAGAATGGTTGAACTGTCCATTCTCCAAGGGAATTATACCTCCACTGCCATTCTGATTGTCCTCCTGGTTGCTGTTTTCTGATGCAGCTGTAACCAAGGCTGCAATCAGGTCTGCCTTAGTCAGGTTTCCATGCATTAGTCCCCTAGCCTGGCACATCTCCACCAGCTGGCTCCTTGTCACCTTTCCATACTCCTCTGCTGACATGCTGCCTGCTCACCCTGACTAACTAAATTAACAAAAGAAATAAAACAATTGTGATCTGAACTCTGAGTATTCACTGCATGGCTGTTTTAGAGTACAAAACACCTTTAAAGCTCACTGTACACAAGTTACAGGATTCACTCTACCCACACCACTACAAGCAAATTAGTATTTGCCAGCTAATTAATATGTGATGTGGATATCCCACTGCTGCCAAACACAATTGTGAGGATATCCCAACCACTGCGAAACACAAATGTGAGGATATCCCAACCACTGCCAAACACAAATGTGAGGATATCCCAACCAGTGCCACCAATTAATATGTGAGGATATCCCAAATTAATATGTGAGGCCCATGCCCTGACCCAGCAATCAAGGACCCTCAAGCCTCACCATTAACACCAGAGAGGGTGTCTCATATATAAGGAAAGGATAACAAATACACACAGTAAAGTGCAATTTCCCTTAAGAGCACACAGAGATCACAGTCAGTCCGGGGCTGGTCACCCTCTTGCTCCCCAGGTCCCCATAAATACTCCCCACTGGTACAGCTATAGGGTCCAGATCTCAGCCTAGCTGGGCAAGCTAAAATCTCTAGCACCCTCTCTGTCCAACCAGTGCTTCGTGTCCCTGCCCAAGTAGCTGACACACACACACTTTGAGATAAGAGTTATACAACCACACAGACACTCCTGGAGAAGGCTGGCACAGGTTCTCCAGCTGTGTGTCTTTTACCCAGACTATATGGTAGCACCACTTGCCACCACCCAGCTAATATTTATCAGCTACTCATAGGCCCTTAAAAGTGTGTCCAATTATTACTGTGCAATATTATTATCCCATTGGTAGTATGACTAATCAGTCAAAGCTTATTTGGAGTGACTTAGACAGTAAACTCTATAAATATGCAATGCACTCTAGAGCTTAACTTATCTTTACACAAACCAGCCAAAGTTAAAAGGTTTTCAAATATTTAATAATAAATACTTAAAACCACAAGACAATACTTTCTACTACAGTGCTAGTGGGGAGTTCAGAGATCACACAGAAATACTTAAAATAAATCAGTAGCATAGTTCTAACATAACAGAAAAAACACTTAGTCTAATCTTTCTAATTTCTAGCTCTCTAAAAGAAAACACAAGTCTAAGATAACTTACATAAGACAACAGGCAGAGTACTGATGAGTTGGATATCAAGACAAAAATGCTTAATAATCTCTGGTTCTCACTGTTTAAATTGGAACTGCAGTTCTGCTAAAACATTACATCATGGCACACTTTCTTGGTGTTCCCAGGCTGACAGAAACTGCTTTTCCATTCTTTTACACTTAGAGCAATAAAGGACATTCCACATGTAAATTCTGGTCATTAACTTTAGCCTTAAAACAATAGGCAGGAAGCCTTCATCTAGCCGGACTGGAGCCAAATAATAAACATCAAAGGCACTCATGAAATAATTTTAATTTCAAAGGACCAACAAGAAATGCTTGACTTATCTTTCTTTACAGCAGAGGACAATGTTGCCACATTGTTTTAAGTTCAAAATTGCACAGTATTTACAAATGATAGAATTATGTACCAAATTCTATTTAACTAGGCTGGCAGCCTTCACCCATCTCTACCAGTCTTCACCATATATATATATATATATATATATATATATATATATATATATATATATATATATATATATATATATATATATATATATATATATAGATATATATATATATATATATATATATATATATATATATATATATACAGATAGATCTATATATGTCCATATATATAACACAATATACAGATATATAGCAATACATATATATATAAATATATATGTGTATGTGCATGTATACATATATCTACATATGTATATATATATATATATATATATATATATATATATATCCTTGTTATGTGTAAACATGAGTGCTGCATATATCTTACCAGATGTATCACACCGCATTTATCTGATATGTGTATATTTAGATACAACAACATACTTGATTCAACACTAACCCTCAGATTCACTAACCTCCCATGCAGGACTAGCTTAGCCCTGCACGGAAGCGGCCGTTTAGGAGCAGGATAGTAGCACGCCATGCATATTAATGAAGGCGTGCTGCCTGAGCTCTTAATTTTACATGGAGCATGTAAGAATGCAGGGGGCATGTCTGAGAGCAGAGCTCTCAGAATATACACGCCCCTGCAATGAAGAACAGCAGACACATCCTAAAAGAATGAGTGAGACTTCTCATAGGTGTATGGATACCGCCAGCAACATCCCCGCATGTGTACAAGAGCAATAGTTAAAACAACAAATATAAAGAGATTTTTTTTTTTATGAAAAGATGAAATTTAACCATAGGTGCGGGGGTTTGCCCATCACTTAGCTACGGTTAATGCAGCTTAAATGGCAGAAGAGGATAAAAAGCAGGATATATGCAAATGAAGCAGTATAGCAATAGTGTAGTGGGAAGAGCATTCGCCTTACGAGCACTCATTCCCGGTTCGAGTCCCACTGCCGCACATTCCATTTTCCATGTCAAATCACTTTATGTCCAATATTTTTAGTTGCATAACGTACTAAATAACATATATTTGTGAACTGGAGTACTGCATTAAATGCAGATGTGAGGTGTCAGTGTCATAATGTTGCAAAGTCCACAGACAATCACATGTGCCCCATACAGTATATGTACACAGGGATCAGGGATACAAATGGAAGGTAAAATGTGTAATGAATGATAACTCCATACAGCTTCCAAATCCCCCACCTTCCCAAGAACCATTAGACATTACTGTCTAAATTAGTGCAGTGGTAAGTGGGAGTAAGAACTAGTAAGCAAGTGTAAGCACTATTAAGCAGTAGTAAGTGGGAGTAAGCATATGTAAGCACTAGTAAGCGGGTTTAATCCCATTTGTGCAGGGGTAAGCAATGCTCACACAGGTTAAGCAATATTGACGCTAACTCTCTGTAAGCATATTTAACCAGAGGTTAGCATAGCTTACCCTCACACAAACCCGCTTACAAGTGCTTAAAAGTGCCTTAACCACTCTGTATGCGACAGCTGCTGTTCTGGCCAGAAACAAAATAAACAACTTTTGCAGGTCTTCAACCCAGGATCCTATACACTATAGTCACAGTAGTTAACCACTAAGCCATCACAGCAATACATAACATTAAGGTATCACCAAACAAATACTCACTATAGGAAAATCAAACTGAACATGTGAAAGGAATCTATATAGAGTCTTATGTTCTATAACCTACTACATAACATAAATATGTGAACTGGAGTACTGCAGTAAGCTCAGATGTGAGGTTTAATTGTAATAAAGTGTTGAAATCCCCTAATAAACACAAGGACCCCATACAGTGTGCGTACACATGAATCATGGATACCAGACACATATATAACATGTAGTGAATAAATCAATGCCAAAAAGCAAATATAATGCAAATTAAAAATTAAGCAATACTAAGCAATGCTAAGCATTGCACAGGCCAGCTTAGTAGGTGTAAGCAATGTGTAGGCCAGCTAACTCAATTTGCCCACTGGTATACCCCTTTAAACAATGACAACCTTAGGTAAGCAGGCTTGCCCATAGCTTCGCCTTTTCAAAACTGTCCAATCACAGCAAAGTGTGGTAAATCGGCACTATTTAAACCAAACAGGCAGGAATACATCTCATAACTGGTTGTAGCTTCCCATTGCAGGCACTATGTCTGGAATGGGAGAAGGTGTGCACTTTCGGGTGCAGCACTGGGGCATCCAGGAGTCCAGAGTCTTGGCAGGACTCCTTGTCAAAGACCACGAGCAGAGACTGCTTCAGGGCCAGTACCAGGGTTCCCAATATAAAGGAGAAGCCTGGGACTGTCTCCTCCATGACCTCACCAGTGCCACTGGCATACCCCGAACTGTTGAGCAGGTCAGGCATCACTATGCCGACCTGAAGCGGCAAAAGGGGGATCTCTTGGATCAGTGGATCCAAGAGGCTAGGAGTATAGGGGAGGTTCCAGTTGTGTGTAGGTATCACTCCACTACCTGTTTAATAATTGCCAGCTCATGTATATTATGGATAGGTATGGCTAAATATTCCTCTTATGTCCTTCACAGTGGCAAGTGAGCAAGCTGCGAACCAAGAGGCCCATGGATGTCGCTTGGAGAGGTTGCGATGTGAGGCAGGTTAGTAATACTCTTGCATGTACTGTCATAGGAAATAAATCAAAAAGTATTAGTAAGTTAATTGCCTGTATAAAACCTGTATTGTTTAAGGCAAGCACTGCATACACCAAAGAATATGTCAGGAAGAGTCTCATATAGGTTGTATGTAAATAAAAGCATAATAGCCTGACAATGAAGGTCTAACTGATGGACTGCATGTGTTTACTCGGGTATCATATGGTAATGTAGATTTGCAATAACTTAATAGTACTGTTGTATTAAGCACTGTTACCCACTCTGTGCAACATGAATAAAATGTGTAGGAATGTCTGTATATGACTAGTGTAATCCCCAGAGGTCATTTAGTACAACTGAGAGAGACACAGATAGAAAACAGTGAAAAGACAGAAAACAAAATCCAAGCAGCACACGCAATTGAGATGTGAACTGTTGTATTTTTAGCACACAAAGCCATGGTTCGAATCCTGCAATGGTAGTAGTCTGCATACAGAATCATACCCCACAACTGTACAGATATGTCCAGAATGTCCAGTAAATTGGTCGATATCTGCTGCCTGTCACTCTCTCCCCCTGAGAACTCAGTGGGATGATCCCAGATGTATAGGCAGCAAACAAGAAACACAACTGATTGTCACACATCTATAAGAACACCTGTCACTCTAGAAACTCCCCAAACTGTTATGAGAGTAATAAGCCAAGTATGCCCCATCTACACCCCCATGTTGTCAAGCTGTGACCAGAGTGTGTACAGTAACAGAGTGAGATGTATGTGTATAATACTAATCTGGAATCTGGCACTTTGTGTGGCAACATTCAGGTAGTGCTAACAAACATTGATCCCACAGGTCCATCAGATATGAACACTGTGCACAGAAATAAAAGATTGATACCCTGTACTGGTACTGTTTACTTTATTAGAAAAAACGGTTGTCCAAACGAGCCAAGGTACCAAACAAGTAACGTAGTTTATTTGTAAAAGAAAAAACACACGTTTTCGCTCCTGTTACACAGAAGCTTCTTCAGCTTACCAACTGACAAAAGTTCACTTCTTTTAACCTGTTGAAAATCAGGTGATTAATTAAAGCATTAAGATTTAAAGGCAAAATGCCTGCTTAAACAGAAAGCAGAGTTGTGGAAGTGAACAAAACAAACCACAGAGTAAACGTTGGTCTTAGCACTACTGGAACCGTGCAACAATATAATAGTAGAACATATGAAGTTTAAAATTTAAAAATTAACAGTTTTCTTTAAGAAAGATTACCAAAAATATATACTAATCATTAAAATTATGTAGTATATAATAATATATGAATATATCTATGTATATTGTACACAGACTCATACCAAATAATTAAAATTTGACAAGGTGTAATCAACACTAACTAAAAATTTAGCAGTTACCTAACCTGACTGACATATCAGTTTAATGACTCTATCTGACATGTCAGGTTAGTTATTCTACTAATGTGAAGGTGTTTAAAAATGTATTTAAAAATATAATTAAAAATCTACGAATCTACAAAAGCTGTTTCTTGGTTCGTATTCGATAAAAAGAATATGTGAGAACTGTCTGACCTCGAACCTATGTCATACTACCTCCCCATGCCAGAATAAGCCTAAAGGTGTGCATACACCCATATAAGGAGAACCTTGGTGAAACTGGGTATATAAGGTGGGTGTAAGATAAGTTGATATCTCAAAGCCGGCAAACAAAATATTACTGAGGATATTAATTAAAAAGAACCACTACCTTAAGTAACTCCTGTATCTTAAGATGCAGGCTATATTACAATTGTCGTTTAGACCCGGGTAAGAAAAGGCATCTAGTTGTAATTGCCATTCTAACTCACGGGTCTCTAACAACAGTGACTGGGGCCCTCCCCTTTTGTCACAAAGTACCTGGTCTATGCCCATGAATTTGAAGCTGTGACCATGGTTGTCCCATATGTGTTTTGAAAGAGCATTATCAGTCTTGTTGTTCCTGATAGCGTATAAATGTTGGTACATGCGATCCCTGAACCGACGGTCAGTCTTACCAACATAGAATGCATTACAGCATTCGCAAAAGGCTATGTACACGATGGATTTGGTGTTGCAATTAATTTTATGATTGATGGTGAACTTCCTATTGCCAATACTAAAAGAGTTCCCTATTCGTATGTGTAAGAAATGTGCTTGGAGTAATTTTTGATCATCAAATCTAATAACTCAGCACCTATCCACTATTCATTTTCAAAAGAGGCTCCAATCTAAAGGATTTGGTACAGAGAAATAACTCAATAGACCTTATGTCTAGACAAAAAGGCACTTTTTCCTATGGTTGTTGCAAATGGTGCACACACATACGAATAGGGAACTCTTTTAGTATTGGCAATAGGAAGTTCACCATCAATCATAAAATTAATTGCAACACCAAATCCATCGTGTACATAGCCTTTTGCGAATGCTGTAATGCATTCTATGTTGGTAAGACTGACCGCCGGTTCAGGGACCGCATGTACCAACATTTATACGCTATCAGGAACAACAAGACTGATAATGCTCTTTCAAAACACATATGGGACAACCATGGTCACAGCTTCAAATTCATGGGCATAGACCAGGTACTTTGTGACAAAAGGGGAGGGCCCCAGTCACTGTCATTGTTGTTAGAGACCCGTGAGTTAGAATGGCAATTACAACTAGATGCCTTTTCTTACCCGGGTCTAAACGACAATTGTAATATAGCCTGCATCTTAAAATACAGGAGTTACTTAAGGTAGTGGTTCTTTTTAATTAATATCCTCAGTAATATTTTGTTTGCCGGCTTTGAGATATCAACTTATCTTACACCCACCTTATATACCCAGTTTCACCAAGGTTCTCCTTATATGGGTGTATGCACACCTTTAGGCTTATTCTGGCATGGGGAGGTAGTATGACATAGGTTCGAGGTCAGACAGTTCTCACATATTCTTTTTATCGAATACGAACCAAGAAACAGCTTTTGTAGATTCGAGATTTTTAATTATATTTTTAAATACATTTTTAAACACCTTCACATTAGTAGAATAACTAACCTGACATGTCAGATAGAGTCATTAAACTGATATGTCAGTCAGGTTAGGTAACTGCTAAATTTTTAGTTAGTGTTGATTACACCTTGTCAAATTTTAATTATTTGGTATGAGTCTGTGTACAATATACATAGATATATTCATATATTATTATATACTACATAATTTTAATGATTAGTATATATTTTTGGTAATCTTTCTTAAAGAAAACTGTTAATTTTTAAATTTTAAACTTCATATGTTCTACTATTATATTGTTGCATGGTTCCAGTAGTGCTAAGACCAACGTTTACTCTGTGGTTTGTTTTGTTCACTTCCACAACTCTGCTTTCTGTTTAAGCAGGCATTTTGCCTTTAAATCTTAATGCTTTAATTAATCACCTGATTTTCAACAGGTTAAAAGAAGTGAACTTTTGTCAGTTGGTAAGCTGAAGAAGCTTCTGTGTAACAGGAGCGAAAACGTGTGTTTTTTCTTTTACAAATAAACTACGTTACTTGTTTGGTACCTTGGCTCGTTTGGACAACCGTTTTTTCTAATATTGTTCCTGTGGATTTACAAGTGTACTGTTTACTTTGGTATTGTATGGCATTGTTATTGTCGCAGTTGCTCTGAATAATAAGATAACACTCATCACTGTCACCCACACTGTGCTACGTAATATAGCTGTCTATGAAAACCTGTATAAGAGTGTTGTAAGTCACAAAAGGTTGAAGAGGGCAGTAGTCTACATATATCCTGCTTCACTTGCATGTGGTGACGACATGCCCAGAGTGTGTGCAAAAAGAGATGGACAGGTATGTGCATAATATCAACATGGAATCTGGGAGTATGTGTAGAAACAGTTAGGTAGTGTTAACAAACAATACCTCCATAAGTATACTAGGTAAGAGGTGTATACTGCAGGTAAAACCAATTCATGTATATAGTTGTCGACAGCCATACCACTGTCCAAACTATGGCACTAGGGTAGTGTACTAATACTTGTAAGGTACAGATAACAGCACTGACTAGGAAAGTAATGCGAACTACAGGAATATACTAGTTTTTAATTGACATCTTTCTCTCCCCCCACCATATCTACAACAATAAACTAAATACCCAACTCAATTGGTACGTGATGACTTAACTGTAACATTGGGACATATGTCCTATTGTTTGATAATTATTTAAATCTGTTTCTATGCATGTGCTATGTTGAAATACTCCAACATTGGTGGCATGGTGCCATCAATGTGCCTGCATGCTGTTGTAATTACCACTGTGTTCCCATATATACATGTGTTCTGTTTGCTATGCAGCTGTTCCATATCTGGTGTCTGGGTTAATGGGAATATCTATGCATGCTGTTATACCTAATCCTGGAATGTGTTGACTATTACTAACCCACATATGTTGATAAAACATAAACACCATAGCACGTATGGGAATGCGGGTCCCAGCGGACCCACCTTTCCAACCTCAGCTGGCTGTGGCACGGGGCACCAGCATGTCTGGGGTCCAACCCGGGACTTCCTCGTCCATTGGTCCTGCACCACCTTCAAGTGGAATCATCTCAGGGGATGAGGCTCACCCCCCCCCGGGAGCAGGCGCGGACAGGAACCTGTCACCCATCACCAGGTCCAGGTCATAATGCGTAGTGAGCTCAACCGGGAGTTTGGAGATCTGATACGCCAGCTCAAGGGCCACGTGTCACAACTAGAGGGTCAGCCTGGCTCTCTGACTCAGCCCCCAGCACAGCTACCTTCAGGGCTGTGAAGGTGCAGTGGTGACTGTCCATCGGTGGGGACCTCAGTCCCACTGTTTCCACTAGAGGGCTCATTGGCTTCCGATTTACCAACATCCCTCCCCATCAAGGTGTTTACCCCCCACATGTCATATACCACCCCTGTATGTGCCTTGTTTGTCTTGTCTGTTAACCTACCCAACCTACCTCCCCAAATATACCTACTATCCCTCTCCAACATCCCACTCTCACCTGAAAAGAAAAAGGGCAATCTGTTCCAAAAACAAAATCTCGCCCCATTCATAGGTTCATAGGTTCATACAAGGCTATCTGCCCTAGGGCATTTACAAGCTTAGCCAGAGTGTGTTTGGCTTTCGCCACCCATTTTAAATGAATTTTGCTATGCCCGTTTTCAAGGTTAGTATACTGTGCCTCTGTCTAACAGTGACACAGAAGTGATACCTGGAGTAAATCTATGATCTCCCATCCACACATCAAGATTCCTCTTGAAGAAAGTCAATGAGGGACTCTGCCTAACCTGGACTGGGATTTTATTCCAGAGTGAAGGGAGCCTCTGTGTTATGAATCTGTCCCTCCAGCATGTCCTATTTATTTCAGTGCTGAGGTTCAAGTCTCTCAAGCCAGAGCTCGATGGGATTTGGATTTTCTGAGGTGCAGCATGTCCATTAATTCCGGGTTGGACATGGCTTTATATGTCAGGCACAGATCGCCTCTGAGCAGGCGGTATGCCACTGAGTAGAGCTGGAGTTTCTTTAACCGGGCAGCATATGGCATCTGTTTTAGCCCTTTGATCCTCTTGGTGAGGTACTTTTGGGGTCTTTCCAGTTGCTGCAGGTGTCTGGTAAGGTACATCCCAAAAGGGGCATTGTACTCAATTATGGGCCTGATGAGGGATGAGTAAAGAGGCACGATGACCTCCCCTGATCTAGATGTGAATCCCTTCATGATTAGGTGGGCTATATAAAATGTTTTTCTAACCACTTTGGCCACGTGGTTGTTGAATGAGAGATTGCTATCAACTTGGGTCCCTAATTACTTCTTCTGTACTTAATGGATTACCATCTATGTGGTAATTTGTGGGCACTTTGTTTTTGCCGAAGGGGATGACTATACACTTTTTGGCGTTTAGCTTGAGGCCATGGCTCTGGCACCAGTTGTCTGTTTCTATGAGGCCCTTTTGTAGGATGCTTGTGTCGGCTGGAGAGTCGATTATGGCACCCAGTTTGCAGTCATCTGCGAACTTGGTCAGCCACAGTCCTTCCGTGTTTGTCTGTACCTCCGAGAAATATATACCAAACAAGAGAAGTCCCAGGACTGAGCCTTGTGGGACGCCACTTGTAACTGGTTTGGAGTCTGACATGGCTCCAGCAATTCTAACCATGTGGGTTCTGTCCTTGAGCCAATTTGCAACCCATCTAGTGACATAGGGGTTTATATTTAAGCTGGTGAGCTTATCTATAATGCCCGAGTGGGGTATTGTATCAAAGGCTTTTGCGAGGTCCAGGTAGGCTGTGTGGACCACCTTCCCTGCCAATGGCCTTGGTGACTGTTTCAAAGAAATCGACCAGGTTTAAGAGGCAGGATCTGCCCTTAACAAAGCCGAACTGGGTAGGATCCAGTGTCTGTAGGTCCCCAGTATCTTTATTTATGAGGTCCATGATGATCCTTT